>NW_017535997.1:79867-122101 GCF_001853355.1 Bactrocera latifrons | reverse complement strand
TTTCCTGAAATTTTCAGATAATATGCTTCATAAACTTTGCTATGTCTGAAGTTAGCCAAAAAAAAAAAAAAAAACAGTCAAAAAAAGTGCCGCAAAATAGGCTGATAAGTTATTTATACAGAATTTTAATTGTATTTCAGTTCGTAGTTTTCCGTTATGAWAGAATAACACAGATTTCAGGTCTAYAAGAACTTATATCAATGCCGCAATTCCTATAACTGTACACTGCATAAAAATCTATAGCTTCACAATCGGTTCGAATTTGAACATGGTAGAAGGAGTGAGGTGGAAAATTTTTGCTGTCACACATCGCTCGACACATTTCTAGGTACCACCATCCATTTACAGTGAACCTGAAGAAGCTCGRTGAAAAATGTGTGCTGGGCTTCACTTCTTCTTCTTTACTGAGCTTCACTAGCTCCTGATATGAACACGCATCGTTGTTGAAAAGAAGATGTCTGCTTGATATGCAGTTAGTCACTCCTTGCTCGCTTTTTTCCCGTTTTGTTGACTTTTGCTTCTAATTTATGTGTTTTATCAAGGCTATCATCCCGAAAAGTGGACTAGGCTAGGCAATGCGTGTGCGTTCGTTTGACACTTTTGCAAACCCGCACACAGCCGCACACACACACGCTCATATGGGCAAACATGCAGTCGAGCTCCATCGCCAACATGTCAAAATACGTGAATAAATTGTTATGGCGCAATGCGCAGACGCGCGCCTTTACTTCCACGCCAAAATGATCAAATCGCACAAAACGAACGAGGCAAACAGCGTTGGAGCCGATGCATATGGGCGTGATGCCATCGACGGCAGTAGAAAAAAGTTAGCAACACGCGTTACATAGCGACATATGAATGTATGTGTGTGTGTGTGTCTGTTCGTATGTGAGCAAACGGAGTCGCTGCAATGTGCGAACGCTTGCTGACGTGCTGAAAAAGATGTTCTGCAAAGTGAATAAGACAACTCTAACAAATTCACACATCATTACAATGCGATGCAGTATGTGGCATGCAGCAACGTTGCACGTATAAGTTATTAAGCTCAACTGGATGGGAAACTGCATTCTCGCTTCTACTTAGTCTGCGTCTGCCAACGTGCGCTTACTTCACTAAGGGTGTTCACTTAACAACAACAATAACATTTTTTGCGGTTGACTTCACAGTTTGGTAMAATTTTTTTGAGAAGAAAGTGCATTTTTTACTACGATAGCCCTCATTCGACAATACTTTAAAAAAAAGCCGGACTCGAGTTTAAGGTTTTTAAATTAAGGAAACCAGAAGTTTAGAAAGTTTTGCTTCGGATCCAAAGTAATTGACGTTGAAATGATACAAAGCAATTGCCTAATTATTCGACAGAAGCCTAAGTAACTTCCAAGTTTTTCAACACTTCTTCTTCTTTACTGCTATAGACACCGCTAACGGTTAAAGCCGAGTTAACAAGAGCGCGCCAGTCGTTTCTTTTTCGGTCCTTCCAACGGAGTTGAGGTCTTTCTTTTTTTCTACTCCTCCGGCGAATCCTGCGTCGAATACTTTCAGAGCTGAAGTGTTTTCGTGCATTCGGACGACATGACCTAGCCGGCGTAGCCGCTGTCTTTTAATTCGCTGAACTWTGTCAACGGCGTCGTATATCTCGTACAGCTCATCGTTCCATCGAATGCGTTATTCGCCGTTGCGAATGCGCAAAATACCATAAGTCTTCCTCAGAACATTTCTCTCGAAAACTCGTAACGTCGACTCATCAAATGTTGTCATCGTCCAAGCATCTACCATATAGCAGGACGGGAGTGAGTGACTTATAGACTTTGTTCGTCGAAAGAGGACTTTACTTCTCCATTACCTACTCAGTTCGAAATAGCAGATTTCGAGGGTGACATTGATTTTTCTGTTAATACTGGTTCCAAGATAGACGAAATTATCTACGACTTCGAAGTTATACCTGTCAAAAGTGACGTGGGATCCAAATCACGACTGCGACGACTGTTCGTTTGATGACAGGAGACTTTTCGTCTTGACCTCGTTCACTACCAGGCAGTACTGTATGTGAGCCTAAACTTCTTCGAGATCTCTTAAGTTGCCTACGCTTAAAAGCAAATAAACTCAAAAGTATTGTTACCCCAAGCATTTATAATGGAAAAGTCTTCGCAAATCAGCCCCTTGGCTACCTCCGTGTTCTCTGTTTCGCCAATTCAGTCTAACAGCATTTTGACCATATTCGCACGCCGAGTTTGCATCGTGAATACCGCCAGTGCCACGTGATGGACGAGAATAAAGCCAAATGGCTGCGGCAACTTGCTGCAAGCTTAAATGTTTAATCGAAGGTTAACACACGATTAACTTGGCGCATTTTGGTGCATGCGAAGAATGTGCCTAGCCTTGGGCGACGAACTGCAAAAGTGGGTGTGCTGGCCGCGCTGCAGCGACAACAAGAAACAGCTGCTTACTTATGCGTGCCATTCGGCAATTCTGGTTGAGGCGGCATAGCTAAGCCAGCCAGCTGAAGATAGAGGCTGACGTTTGAGGTTAGCGATTGGAATTGGTAAAAATGCAGAAGTGCCCAAGGCGACAACCATCGAGTATGTATGTATGTTTGTATGCATTAGGGGAAGTAGAACTTATCTGCAACCTTTCGGAAGTAAAATAGAGCCCGAAGCGCAACGCTTTGAAAAGTTTCACGTCAACTGCTAATGGTTAGTGGCGAAAGCARCTTCTCTTATGTAATTAAAAGCAATCAAAATAGTTTTCTTTTCTTCTTAAAATCAAAGCTATGATAATTTCAAGACAGTSCAAGCATTTTAGTGCGAGCATTTAAAAATATTTTCTCCACTTTGTGCTATCGCCTCAACGGCTCTTATTCGCTTAATACAAATGTACCGTTATAAAGCATTATCAATCACTGACAGAGCTATTGWCCGAAGTCSTCATAAAATTTCGTTTTATTATCAACTCTCAMACACATGCGCGCGCAGATACAATCAGCTTTCTGTCATTACACCTGTGCTGCTTTTCGTTGCTTCATGCTATAAAGCATTTACATACATMCATATGTATGTGTGARTATGTGCATGAGCTCCGACTAATGCCCCGCACCTGCCGCATAATGAAAGTTGTAATCATATTTTATCTAATTTTGTGCCGCCCAGTCTTGCTGAGCTCTTCTTCCTCCTCTCCTTCTTCTTCCACGATCACTACTCCTCTTCCATTGTGTGGCGGCGCTGTAATCCGCTGTGGCATTTTACGATCACTTTTGCTTTCGAAAAAACTCGTCATCGACCGTTGTGTAAGCAGCGTGCGACCGCCCCCCTCCCTCGCCTATACGRATACAGTTGTCACTTTGCCAAGCGCCTCATAGTCGTTGGCCGTTGGCACGCATGCGCCATAGTGTCACTGTTCGTTTGTCGTTGGTCTATGCGCCGCTGCGGCATGGAAACGTCGTTGGAATGACGGCACCTGGAATGCAGTCGTTTAAGTATTCAACTCAGCGGCGCGTATTAAGTTTTGTTGTATTTCGTTTGAATGACATTTGTAATTGTCATTTTCCATTTTTCCTCTCTCCCTAATGGTTGTTGTAATTGTGTAGTGGTTGCTGTACAATTTAATTGATTTCACGTTCAACATTTTACGGCATTACAGGTTGTGTGAGTGTGTATGTGCGCGTGTGATGTACGGAATGCCGTTGGCCACAAACGCCAACAACGCGCGATTGTGAATGCATTTTTATCGCAAATGATTTCTATATTTGGAGACGAATACCCCGATCTTCAATAAAAAATACCAGAAATACTGGCTAAACACTTTTCACCGTACTAAATTTGTTTTTTTTTTTTGTAATGGATCTTAGGGTTTTCAGTACAAGCACATCGGGTGCAGAAGATCGAACACCAAATTTCAGAGAAAATTCGGGGGTTGCATAATTGAGCTTTTCCGGTATGCCGGACGTTTATTTGAGACAACACGACATGTTAACCTCAAAGTACGAGAGCTAAATCAATCAACAGTATCAGATCGACARTATTTATAAAGAAGGATACATCCACTATATGTATGTATGTACCATATATGGAAAATACTTGATCWTTAYTGGCGTAGACACCGATTACGCGGTTATAGTCGAGTTTAAAACAGCGCGCCAGTTGTACTTCCTCTTCGCTGGTGGGGCCAATTGGAGATTCCAAGTGTAGCCAGGTCCTTCTCCACCTACTGGTCTTTTTAACGAAGTGGAGGTCCTCCTCTTCCTCTGTTTCCCACGGTGAGTACTACCACTGGGTGCTTGAGAAACGACGATTAACAGTCAGAGATCTTATTATCATCGTTGGAATATCGGAAGGATCCGTGAAAACCATTTTGAAAGATAATTTGGGTATRAGAAAAGTAAAAGTGGTTCCAAAACCACTAAACTTTTTCGAAAAACAGCGTCGCGTGAATCTTCGATTCATCTCGTTCGATGAGTATTGGATCTATGCTTACGACCCGAMAACTAACAATTAATCGACCGAATATCGGGRCTGAGGTGAGCCGAAGTCGAAAAAGACACGTCAAAGCAGGTCAACAATCAATCAGCGGGACAATTTTTTGTTGTGAGACTCTTGTTGCTTAGTTTCAGGTTCATATACAAGATTTGTCGTCTGGCACGAAATTATAGACGAACCAACTCGAAACCAACACCAATCAACCAATCGCTTTATATCGCATTCACKCATATTAAATAAATCGGCTTAAATCGCTTAATACAAAAGTGGCGGGGTCAACCCCTCACCTTGGCTATATTTAAGGCTTTATGATTTGTATAATAATGTAACAAAACGTCAATTTCCCTTTTGCGCCATAAACATTCGTTTCCAAATGTGGGTTGGTCAGCGAGCGCCGCCATCACTGAGGCTTATTACGCGCGGTAATTTCGTTGTCAACGACACTAAACACCAARAAATTACCATTTTGAACGGCAGCAATTTGAGACGTTGCAGCAACAACAAAGCGCTTTGCAGCACTCGCTCGCTTACATACTCGTTGACTGACGACCAAATCATTGYACGCCACAGGGAGGAGGTGTTGGGTGTCAAACGTGAATGCCAACGTAACGGCTCTTACTTAAACACCAGAAAATATCTTAATTTGCCAGCGATGGTTTGTGTCCGACTGCAATACACGCCGTGCATTTGAATTTGTCTCGAGCCAAGGAGGTTTACCTCTGAGGTACGACGGTAGACACTGCAACTGAACTGGGGCTGCAGGCGGTGCTTGGGGTGAACGGGTGGGTGGCAGCACCATTACAGTTATGCTGATGCATTTATGTGTTGCCACAAAACTACTTAACACACTCGAAATTGAAAGTCCGAGGACAAATTGGACGGCGCCCTTCACTCACCAACAACCGACGATGGGCTGATCTCGCTATGTTTACATAATATAGTGCTTTCGAAGCATAAACAGGCAGCGCTGCAAGACATAATTATGAAAAGACGGTAAAATGGCCAGTGAGCACGCTTAAGTGTAGGGTTGTGTGTGTTTTCGCTGCTGTGATATATCGTACGTGTAGGAAACATAGTGGTTTTTCACCGGAAAAATGAACTAGTCCGAAAAAGACATCGTTTGTACCATTTATAAAATTATTTATTGATTATTTTGTGCGACTTCGACGATGTCATATAAGAGCAAGAATAAAAGTTAACTTCGGTTACACCGAACTGGCCAAAGGCTGTCTTTTCGGAGATCTAATCCCGCTTGGATCGGAAAGTTTTAGATTATAAACGTTTATACTATTTTCGTCAGTTTGTATGGCAGCTACATGCTATAGTGACCCGATATGGGCGATTCCGACAGACGGGCGTAGCTTAATAGACACAGCTCGCCATGCTAATCACTTACCACATGTAATTATTTTATAGGGTATCCAACCTTTCTTCTAGGTGTTACAAACTCTGTGGCAAACTTAATATACTTTAATCATAATAGCCGTTTTAGAAAAATATATTTTGGGGGTGCAGCTCAAAACTGTACGAATGCAACTAGTTTGCATGTGTTTAGTGAAGTGGTTTACCACTACTTGACTTCGCTGCAGGGATGATCTTTCGGTCGTACAATGCAACACTCAATGCTGTAAACAGAGAAGGTGTAATTGATAGCACTCTATAAATGCGTGTGTGTGTGTGTGGGTGTATATATGTATATGAGGGCTATGTGTTGGCACGATTACAATTGCGGAAGTTTGCTGTTTAGGCAATCAAAAGCAGTGAGCGCATTTCAGCTCAACACCACTTAACAAAWCTACAAAAACAATAAGGAAAACAACGAAAATATAAATTTGAAAGAAACAAGAGAAGAAAACACTTTCCAGAACACTTCGTTATTTTGCTTTCCATTTCGGTATGATTTGTAATGCAACTGTCAGTTTTCATTGCGGCTGGCTGAGTGAAAAGTGTTGCAACAAGAAATCGGTGGGTGTTGCAGCTTCGTAGACGACGCAACGCGGCAATTGAAATATTTATTAGGGCGATTCRACCGAATTTGGCGCCAAGTTTTTCATCTAATTTACAATTTTACAATCYGAGCACAAAATGATTTATTTGCAGAGTGTTTCGCGATTTCTTACATGTGTTGAGGAAACAAGATGCCATAGGCAAAAATAACAAAAAATAAAGGTATATTAAACAGTGTTTTCGCATTTTCTGAATATTCTATTCTATATCTCATTTAGTGCTGATTCTATTCTATATGGTAGAGGTTAGCAATAATTTACTCCATTCGCTAGTCCATTGCCAATTATGTATATTGAGTCAAGATCAATTTTAGCGATGATTTTTTAGCCGCAGATGTAGAGGAAATAAAACCGCACCTCAAAGCCTATTATTCATATTTATTTTTACRTGTCTGCTACCGACAACATTCTCGGGGAATGTGTCAGTCTTCATTTGAAAAATCGCTATCATAATATTAAGTTTAGGTTTATATTTTCCATGAAAATGGTGAGCAACTCCCACTAACGTATAAAATATAAGTTSTGCAAAAACTGAAACCGCTCGACCTTCCCTAACGACATCGCTTCGCTCAATGGACTCTTGAAAAGTTCCAAGAAAATCCGACGTTACCGAGTCAAATTTCGTTCAACGATGAGACCCATATCTGACTCAATGAGTATGTAAACTAGCCAAATTGCCGCGTTTGAGACGAAAAATAACCTGAAGATATTCAAGAGCTGCTATTTCATCMARAAAAAACAAGGGTTTTTTGTCGTTTGTGGGCCGGTGGAATCATCCGTCCATTTTTCTTCAAAAATGATGCCGGTGARAACTTAACTGTGAATGGCGACCGATATCGCGCCRGCTATCTCAGGCTTGAAATTGAAGCTCGTGATCTCGGCGATATTTGTTTTCAACAAGACGGCGCCTCTGATTCGAAATACTGCCCCGCTCATTCACAGACAATTATCACATACATTTTCGTAATTTGAATTTTTTGCAGTAGTTTCAACGAGTTGAGATTCACACTAACCATCCGCCAGTCCAAATTTTACTGTCATTTTCTATTTTTCCTGTCAAATACCAATTGGGATGGTTGAGATAATTATAACATCTATGAGTGRAGCCGCAGCAAGTGGCATTAGAAAGCGATTTTATTAACGAACGCTAAATTTCCAGTGTTTATCTAATGCAGATTGAAACATAAACAATTGTTGCTGAAATTCAGCGCCATAAATCGTGGATGTTCGCATTTGTCCGCCCACCACTGTAAATGAATGATGCGATGTCAACTGTAATTTAATGCGCACCAGTCCCATTCATTTACCGCTTTCATGCATACACACACGCACACACATGCATGCGCACAAATTGACTAAGCAATTCTGAAGCGAACACAATACGAGTGGCGAATTCAAATCCATGCAATTGCCCATACTGTAATTAAAGCAAGACGAAAGAAATCGCAAACGTAAATAAAACCGCACGTCACGCCGCCAACAACGAGTGACTCATTTCATGTGAYCATTTTAATGGCACGCCAATGGCAATAATGATACACTGGAAGTAACAAATAAAGTCAATAACAATTACAATTTATGATAAACTCGCACTCGCCTCACACCCGAGCTTTTACAAAAAAAAAAAAAAATAACAAATAAAATTCACGCGGCGTAACGAACCGGCTCGAGCGAATTAAAGTACTAGAAACAGCGGAGAACACGAAAAAACTAGTCGGGCAACTCGTCAACAGTTCAGGTAAGCGGCGAAAAAAGTAAACGTGAAAGGTTGAAAAAAAAAACAGAAACAAAAACAAAACACGAAATAATAACTAAAAGCCAAGTATTGAAACCGAAAAAACAAAGCTCTTTATGAGCAAACAAACGTGTATAATTAGCAGAAGTGAGCGCCTAATGGCCGCATGTGAACGGTGACGACGTCGACAGGGTAAATATTGCAATTCAGAAGTATTCGACAAATTCTGATACACACCTCACACCGTTCGCGCTTATCGGGCGTGTACTGAGCAGCTGCTTAAATATCTCATTTCGTGCTAAAGTAAACAACACACCGCCTACCTCACCTCTACCCTACACGCAACCGTGCTGGAGAAGAAGGGGCAGGGGAGGGAGCTTGCTCTTGCGAAATGTGTGACATTAGCACATTTCATCCAGCCCGAAGCCAAAGCCGCGCAAGTGATTACACTTTAAAGTAAATAGAAGAAAGAACAACACCAATAACTTTGCTTCAGCGGAGCATTTCAGTTTTAACATTTTAATTGCAGATATGCACACACACCCACAGCTGCTGTGACGTTAGCGAAGGCAACTGSCACTTCTCGTGTTGCCATATAACGCGTTTCGAATTACATAAAAGTGAAGCAACAGATGGTCCACCGCATTCCAAGTCAGTGTGTGAGTATGTATGGGAGCATGTTCTTCAGATGACGTGTGCATTCTGAAGCTTAGAACTGGCGGCGAGAAATCAAGAGCATTTAGCCAGAGCAGCGCAACTGGCAAGCCAAATCCGTGCTGCTTTGGCGAATTGTGTCACAACTTGTTTGTGTTCGCACGAAGCTCTCTTAATAAGGAATTAATAGATATGTTTGAGTAAAGACACTTGCGGAATAATTATGTTTTTGCTTCACTTTGGAAAATGTTTCTATTTTTTTTCTTGCGAACAGATGAACAGAACACGGCGCAGCTGGTAGAGCTATCTATGTCGAGGTCGTCTCATAGAAAATGTTTACATATGCACACAGTGTCACACAGTGGATTATGTCGAAAMATTAAACTGGACTTTGAAGCTTTCCAAGAATTGAACACAATTTCACAATTGCTTYGCTCAACTTATGATCAACATAATCGGCCTACTAAACGTACTATTCGCAACACCATCCCCCATCCTGAGACCCAGCATTCATTATTGAATAATATTCGACCGAATAGACAACGTACAGCACGCAGTGACGAAAATATAGCAGCCGTAGCTGAGAGTGTACACGAAGACCGTGGAGAGCCGATTTGGTGCCATTAGCAGCAACTCGGACTGCCATATGGGACGACTTGGCGCATTTTACATCGAGATCTTAAATTGAAAGCATACAACTTTTGCTTCGCTCTATAGACTGTTGAAAAATTCCAAGAAGATCCGACGTTTTTGAGCATTTCTGGTTCAATGGATGTGACGCGTTTGCAACGAAGAGCAAGCTGAAGAGATTCAAAAGCTGCCATTTCATCCAGAAAACGGTTTGGTGTAGTTTACAGACCGGTGGAAACATGGGTCCATATTTCTTCAAAAATRATGCCGGAGAGATAGTAACCTTCAAAGCGACCGTTATCCCGCCATGGTAACCGAATATTCGAAGCCTGAAATTTATGCTCATGATCTTGGCTAAATTTGGTCACAACAGGCCACTTAGCACACATCGCATCAATCAATGGATTTGTGATATCCCACCGTTAGACTTTTTCTAATTAACGAAAAGTCTTCTTCAAATTCGTCATTGCAATATACTTGCTTGGGCCCCATACCAAACATATGCAACCATGACAAAAAGGTCAATGAAGAGGAAATTTACATAATTTGTTAGCAAGCTATAGAGAAGCTATAGAGAATATTCAGTTTTTGTAGATCACATTGTTAATGCTCGAGCGGTATGAAGTTGYCTACAGTACTGATTGATGAGCAACCGCTTTTGCGAGTTCAATCTTAGTATGATCCGCCTATGGACGCTACGGTGGGAATTTTTTTCAATTAAAGTGTTTTTTTTATTTTTAGTGGAGCGCAATAGYACTTCGACATGCTTACAAATACACGAGGCATGCGAAACCACGAGAATGTTAAATTATGGACATTCACTAGTTTTGCCCATAACATGGACTCTACTTATATGGAAAAGTGGCAACAAAGCAATTGTAATAATTGAACTGGCAGTATAAAGAATAATTAATATGTATATATGCCATATATCAATATTGTAAGTATGTATTGAGTGAAAATGATTGCCACAAAGGCAAAATGTTGTTTGATGTTACGAACACGGCGTTGACAATTATTGTTTACCTTTTATGGTGATCTGTATAAACGTGTGTATGTGTGAATGGTTGTGGAAATGTGGAAAATAACGCCGATCGGCGATCGCGGGTAAGCACAGAGTGCCAATTCTACGCATTCAGCACGTTCGGCAATCAAGTTTGCACAAAAAATGAAAAACTCTTTGAGATATTGAGAAATACATATATTCAAATAAACACCTCACCAATTCGATGAAATGTCTTGAAATTATCATTTTTGTGGATTTTCACGTATGGCTGCATGATTATCAAATAAATTTAATGAGTGGTTTTTATTTTTTGAATTATGGTTCATTACGCGATACGTGTTAACTTGATAATCGCGGCGTGGTTTTCCATTCCGCGTCGTACGTCGCTACCTTGACCTTGTCTCCACGAGCTACGAGTGTATGTATGTGTGTAGGTTTAGTTACAAGCTACGCTTGCCCATTTTCGCTTTTCCAGTAATAAACTCATATTTATTGGAGCGGAACGTTGCATGTTTTTGTTTMGTTTTGAATGGAAATCCAAAATTGAATTAACCTAAACATGTATGGCGATAAATCGTTTGCCGCACGTATTAAACTTGACCTTATATGGCATGCGCTGATGTTATTATTGTTTTTGACTTTGCTTTTTGGAGTGCTTACAACGAAAATGAGTTTGTAAATGCAGAAYTGAAGCATTTTAATCGGTCAAAATATTCTTTACGCGAAATTATCTTAACTGGACGACTAAAAAATGGAGTTGGTTTCGGAAAATAYTACATCTCGATGGATTTCTAACCAAATTTCATGTGCGAAATCGTTGCGAATATTTGAAAAAGCGTATGATTGTGACCGAACTTTAAACCAAAAACAAAATGAATACTATCGATCAACCACCGTGTTCACCAGATTTGATTCCGTGTGAGTTTTTCTTGTACTCCAAAGTGAAWTTGCTCCGTGGAACCCGTTTTCAGGCGATCGAAGAGATAAAACCAAATTCGCTGAAGGAGCTGAAGTCCAACCCAAAAAATGCTTATGAAAAGTATATTAAGGACTGGAAAAATCGCGTGTATTACATATGGTCGATATTACTTTGGAGGTGACATTTACAAATTTCTTTCACCTTTCTGTCACATTCTTTGTCGAATTTTTCACTTTTAATGTCATAATCCCACTGAAGTGCAATTTTGCTTTGATAATGCGTATATCCCTGCTGAATGCCAACGAAGTAGTGATTCCCGCCAGTCTTAAGCTTAATCAACCATTCAAAGAGCTCTCGATGGCGCGAGATAATTGAGTMGAGGAGCTTTTCAAATGCACTTATCGATTGCACACAACTATCGATTAGATAATATCAAAGGATTTTATTTGCATAGTTAGCAATGAATGCAAACAACAACAATTAAGTATTAATCCTAGCTAAGTGTCTTCAAAAAGCATTTGATACCGAATTCATTATATCAAGGAATCTGTGCGAATATGTGAATGCCTGTGTGAGTGTTTTAGTAGAGGAATGTGTAGAGGTAAATGAACACATAGCAGGGAAAAGCGGTGGAAAATTATTCAAAGCAAAGGAGAAAGGAAAATATTTGCAAAAACTAACCAAGTTAGAGCTTCCGCCATTTGGTGACAGCAACTGGTTGTACTCGTATATACATAAGTACAAAGAAATATGCATACATGTATCTACATGTGTACATTTGTATGAGTATGTACATATGTATGTATTTATGTATGTTTATTGTTTGTATGTACATATATACATATGTACTTTTGTGAAACGCCGCCAACATCAGCAGTTGCAACTCTACTGCTCCACACAACTTCCGTAATCAAAATCACACACACACATACATACATACATACATACATACACACACATAGATATGTATGTACATAGTTCGTGTGTGACTTTCCGTTTGTTTGATGCAAATGATTAGTTTAAATGGCATTTATTGACATAAGCAGGTCGCTCGTCGCCGAAGGACTATAAAGGGATTCGTTTACTGTGTTGAAAGCACTGAAACCTATCTACATACGTATGTACTTGTAACGTTATACTGTTGGCATGCAAAAAATTTCCCCGATTTTTGCTCTTTTTACTATGCAAACACTTTTCTTTGTAGCTCATGTTCTAGCAGCACTCTGGCAGCAGTCGCACAATGCCGATTTGCCACTGACACTGACACACATACACGTCTATCCATAAGTGCACATGTTTGTATGTATRTAAATGGTATTCAAGCGATCCCTGCAGTAAATCCTATTACAATGCTTAAATTACCCTGGTTGCAGTGAAAAATAGAGTTTGTATTGTTAGAAATATGGGTCAAGTATACTGATGGAGCACCAAAAATCAGCCGAAACAAAAGAATATCGTGCTTTCGCATTCCCTCAAAAGGAGATTCCAATGATYCATATCTCTTCAAACCGAAAAATAAAATCTCAACACCTCACAACAGCTGCAGCTCTTTCGCTGACTAAGTTTCTTCCAAAATTTACATTTTTGATAAACTGACCCAATCGGCAGTCGAAATGGCACTACTGCGAAGCAACACTGGAAATCCGTTCATTTATGTACTGCCAGCTACGTTTGCCGCCAAGTAATTGTGCCACAAGTCAGCCGTGGTTATGGGTGTGTGTACGGCGGAGGCTGCCATTGGAAGCGAATGCTGTGCCTCTGCAATGCGTACAATGAATTTTAAATGAAATTATTTATGTGACATTTTCCCTTCGCCTATAAACAAAATAAATATGCTCGAGCCGCGCAGCCATATCTGCAAGCGCCTTCTGCCACAGAGAAAAGAGCCGAGAAGAGAGCAAAAACGTCACCTCGCATTGTTCGGTTAATGCTGCGTGGACATTATAGGTTTGCATGTGTGTGTGTGTGCGCGCATGAATTTCGCGTGGCTTCACACAATGTAATTCTGTGTCATAATATAAACTCACATATGTGTGTGTAGGTATGTGCGTCAATGAGTGCATTTTCGTCACTGTGACTATGGACTTGTCCCACTGATCCATTGTCACCGCATATTTCACACGTTTTGTTCAATTAGTTATTGTTAATAGGTTTTCCATGTTTCGGCTTAACCCGCATTCGGAGCACAGTGCTTGTTGTTGGTTTTAAGGCCACACACACACAGAAATATTCGGTTGTTAACTGTGTCAGAAAAATGTTGCACTCCGAAACCCGCAGCTTAAAAAATAATAATTTTGTAAATTCTCTTTGCACGTGAAGTAGGTTTTCCGTTTTAATGACACTTTCGGTTGAAGAGTTTTTATCCAAGCTTTGCTGGCTTATTATCAGAGACATACTCAATATGACATGCAAATGAAAAGAGCTTTCCAATAAAATATGATATTACTCATTTGGAGTATTGAACATTGTTTTTCAGCTGAAAGGTTGAAAATATGTATTATTTATAGGCTATATTATTTCTATATTATTTTTTTCGTTTTTTCAACTGTAAAATGAATTCACCTCGTTTTCATTGGAAGTGCTCTTTACACGGCAAGTCCCAAACCCAGCCCACAACCCATGAAAGGGATGTTAAACGTTCTCACTTTAATTGATCTTCAAACGGATGTTCCTTGGCTACCCAGAGGATACTTGACCTAGGACCGGAAGTCGTGAGCTGCTTGAGCCATATATAAAAGAATCGTTTCTGGCCACTCTCAAGAAAATGGCAATCAGAGAACTTTCCTCACTTGCGTGAACTTCTACATATGATTCCATGTCGCATTTTCAGACRAAAAAGAGCAATGCYRAAATACKTGASTACGAAGAGYTTGACAACTTGGCGGACAAGGGTAATGCTCGAAAATTGTACGAAAAGATGCGGCKCCTAACAGAAGGTTTTAAGACCGAAGCGGGTTTATAGACCAGCTACCAGCCAGAGGTAATCTAGTGACTGAAGCCCAGGSCATACTAAAATTATGGAGAGAACACTTCGCCAGCCTGCTGAATGGCAGTGAAAGTATAACGCCGGGAGAAGGCGAACCCGTTTACCCAATCGATGACGTTCCATTGCCCTACCATGAATAGGTTCGAATAGCAATCACCCACCTGAAGAGCAATAAAGCAGCGGGGGCTGATGGAGCTATTCAAACACGACTGCGAATAACAGATAACGAGCTTGCATCAGCTTCTTAAGGAAGGGATAAGCCTCCTCAACATCGCGTATAAAGGTCTATCGAGCGTATTGTGTGAGAGATTAAAGCGAAACGTCAACAAACTGATTGGACCTTATCAGTGTGGCTTAGACCTGGCAAATCAACAATCGACCAAATATTCACCATGTGATAAATTTTGGAAAAGACCCGTGAAATGAGAATCAACACACATTACCTCTGCGGCGATTTCAAAGCTGCTTTCGACAGCATGAAAAGGAGCTGTCTTTATGCAGCGATGTCCGAATTTAGTATCCCCACAAAACTAATACCGCTGTGCAAACTGACGTAGAGCAATACCAAAATCGCCGCGAGGATCGGAAAAGACCTCCTTGAGGTCACTATCGTGCGACTTCTTCAATATACTGCTGAGGTAAAAAATCGGAGCTGCAGAGCTTAATCGAGCAGTTACAGTCTTTTATAAGACATCCGCGCTACTTCGGACTAAGTAGGCAATGGAGATGTAAAGTCTCGACGACGACGAACAAAAACAAAACTCTATAAGTTACTCATTATTCCCGTCCTGCTACATAGTCCAGAGACATGGACGTGGCGAATACCGCATTCGATGGAATGATGAGCTGTATGAGTTATACGACGACATTATCATAGTTCAGCGAATTGAAAGACAGCGGGTACGCTGGCACGGTCATGACGTCCGTATGGACGAAAATACTCCAGCTCTGAAAATAATCGACAGAGTACACGGGGGTAACAGAGGAAGAGGGAGACTTCCACTCCGTTAGAAAGAAAATAAAAGAACTTGGTTTTGATTGGCAAGTTTGTATGGCAACTATGTGCTGTATCAGCAATTCGGCAAWTGAGCAGTTTCAAGGGGAGAAAAGAACGTTTGCAAATTTCCGGATCGATGTATCAAAAGTCGAGGAGCTAGTTCGCTTATAAATAGACGGACATGGCTAAATCGACTCAGCCCGAAATAATAACACTACTCATTAAATAGCCTCTAAGTTCACATTGCATTGCATTAAAAAAAACTTTTGCTTTCTGCGAACAAAATTTTTAAACTAGCGACCCCGCCCCGCTAGTATTTCGACCGTACAGTATTAATTATACGTATACACAACGGGTGCTTAATGGATCCTACTAAAACATATTAACCCAAAATAACGTCATTAAAAGTTTTGGGCGGCAAGCAACAGTCGAATGCCGAAAAAGTTGCATTAAAATATTACACAAATTAAAAACATAAAAAAAATTAACAAATATTACCAAAGTAAACTTCAAAGTGGAATGAAAAGTAAGAGCAAACTAAGCGAAAGGCAAGCAAACGTTACACAAGCAGCGCCAAGTAGACAAGCCTTGTAGTCTTGTAGTCTTGAGGCTGGAATGCAGAGCACTCACTACCTCAATGAGATTAAACTGGCACTCGCATGCAAACGCGAACCACAGTGCCACACTCGTGCATACAGCGAGCGAGACACATACATAATTGCGACTGAATAAGCATGGCGAGCGAGCAAGTATGCTTGGAGTTAATGAATAGCATGAAGTTGAAAATCTCAATTAAAATTTCATAATACAAAACTTGCATAAGAAAAACGCAAATGAATGCTGCGCAGCGAGCGCACAATACCGAAGTTGCCTATTTTGGACTGCCGGGCGGCGGCGCAGACTCCAGCCCCGTCGCGGAACCTGCTGCAACGGCATTGCAGGCCGAAAATAATGAAAACTACGCAAACGCCAACAACAACAACGAAGCATTCAACATAAATGCAAGTATAAGAAAGTTGCCGGCTACTATTAAAACGCTCAAGTGCGCGTGTGAGGCTGCTGCCTATTGCCACGCGTCAAGTGGCATCAAAAATGAGACGCATTTGCAACAGACACAACTAAAAAGCTACTTGCACACGCTTGTGCATACCTGTGTGACAAGAGACACAAGGAAAGCATATTGTAATAGTTTTGAAAGCGTGTTGGCCATAATGGCAGCGCAAGCGAAGCAGGAAGTCGCCACAGCTGCTGAGCTGGCATTCTCTGCGGTTGCACACAGCCCCAATTTTCATGCCAATTCGTAATCGTAATCCAGTACGAGTTCCAGTTGCAATTGTTGTTGCTGCTACGCCGCCTCATAAATTTCTTGCTGCAAGTATCCATGCATCAATGCTTGGCGGCACGGTGATTCACCGCCGTCGGTGGTGTTGCGGTTTACAACACCGATTGTCATATGCAACAATTCACCGCTAAGCAAATCCAGTTACCGCTGGCTGCCAATGGTCGGTGTGGAAAATCAGCGCTCCATCGCCCCGCTGCCCGCTCGCCACCTCACGCCTGATGTTATCGCTTTTGTATTGCACATTGCTGCAGTTGGGTCAAATACTGAAAGTTTGACATCATTCTACTTTCAGACGCATATGCATGTGTGTATGTGTGTGTGCACGTATTGATGGAGCGCTAATAAAGAAACGGGCATAAATAAATAGAAAAGTTTCGACAGAAGTGGGGTAGCTCAATTTGCAAGCCATTGTGCTGATGCGGAAAAGATAAAGCCAAAGCCCCTATTGTGTGCATGTGCGTGCGTGTGTGCGCCATTCCGCGATTTTCACAATCGATAATTATTTTTAACAAAAAACTAGTTCTTTGCCGCTACCAGCAACGCCAGGCATAMGAGCKTTGGCAGATGGCTTTGTCTCGCGCGACCCAAATATTAACAAATCGAGAAGCCCAAAGTGGGGTATAAATTTTACATGMACCAGCACACGCATTATTGTGAATAAAGTGAAAATAAAATTGATTAAATAGTGTTTGAGCTCACAGTGTTCGAATTCCGCATTGCAAATTGCTTGTGGAAAATGGAGGACTAGTCTTTTGGTTTAGTTTAAACATTCCTTAATACTGTCTCCGGATCGAAAAGCCACCAACCAAATCGATCGTGTTGTGATAGACGGAAGACACGTGCCCAGTGTTATAGACGTGCATACACTCCGAGGTCCTAACACCCACACAAACGCAAGGAAGGTTAGACGTCTAGAAGCTGCAATCACAACCGGCAGCCGAACGATTTCTACTCTTCAGCAACTTGGTATAAAGGAACTATGGGACGGCATTTCAAGSTCCTTACGTACAGCTGCAACAARGAACCATTGGTTTTTGGAAAAGGCAAAAGAACAGCTGGTACGATGAGGAGTGCCGTGTCGCAGCGGGACCACAAAAAGAGAGAGGCCGAAATGCGTGAGTATGAAGAGCTTGACAAGCTGGCCGACAGGGATAATGCCGAAAAAGAACAGATGGTTTAAAGACCGGAGCTTATTCTTACCGAACCCCGAGAAATGTACCCCGAAGATATTGATCATTGGACTCAACGACTGCGCCRTTAGTTCTGCTTTCTCCAGACTGGATAAGGAAGCGAAGCAAATGGATATGGTAATGAATGAGCACAAGACGAAATATCTCCTGTTAAGCAATTGAGAAGTAAAGTCATCTCTCCACGAACAAGGAAAAACCAAACTCTACAAGTCACTCATCAACTCCGGTTTGCTAAATGGTCAGAGGCATGGACAATGATAACATCTGATGAGTTGGCGTTACGAGTTTTCGAGCATTCTAGCTCTGAGAGTATTCGACGCAGTAGCCGCCAGCGGAAGCACAGGAAGAGAAAGACCTCCATGACCTAGCTACACTTAAGATCTCAAATTGGCGCCAAACAGCGAAAAGGAAGAACGATTGGCTGTGTAAACTCGGCTATAACCTCGTAAGCGGTGTCCACGCCAATAAAGAAGAAGAAGATATAACAATATATTTATATTCTTTCGATTAGGTTTAGGTGATACAAACAAAAGGTTAGGTGTAAAAAAAAATTGTAATCATTATGTAATATATTTGAAGGGTTAGGATTCGAGATCTCTATCATCAGTTTCTCATATCTCAATAATAATATTGTATTGGAGCTTTACACYTTTCGGAGTAGASAGGTAACCATAAAGTTGAACGATCCTTATCGTACCAAGTAATTTACTTCTGATATATTAGATACTTGCTGTGCCTAAAACCCATTCTTCCGGTACTTACGAACAACGAACCAAAAGGTATTGAAGAAACATATAAACATGTCAGTGGACCACCTAAGCACTCAGGGCATAAGTACATATGTACATATATGTATGTATGTATGTGTGTGTGTAAGKGGTGAGGCAATTAAAAGTTTTCAACGCCCCGCTTCTTTAGTTCGAACCCCTCGCCTAAGAAAAGATCTTAGAACGTTTGATGAATATTCAGTAGACTTATTGGCAATTAAATAAGAAAGTTGGATGTCTTGAAATCCCAAAAATAAAGTTTACGAATTTGTCTTACAAACACACACAGCTATAAAAACATTTATGGTCGCATAGACAAATGTTGGCAGCTGAAATCAAACAATTACATAAGTATTTCCATTCTGAGGCTTTTATTGATTAATACAACAGCAATTGTTCGTCAAGTAATTACCAACAACARCTTTGCCCTTTGCCTTGCACTTCGTGMGGCTTTTTGAGCCCGACAGCGCGTGTGAGCAACAAGTTCAATTGCAATAAATGAACCCTACAGATCGGCAACAAGAAGCAGCATCACCAGCTGCCGCATCTCCAATGGCAGCAACAACAAGAACAACAGCAACAACAAGAACAACAGCAAACAACGGCAAGTTCAAATATATGTTAAGCACAACAAACGTATAAATGAAGCCCACGAAGCCGTAGCATTGCCGAATGATTGGCGTTCGAGCCGAAGAACAACAAACACACACGACTCTTAGCAGCAAATAAAAGTCGCACCATTAAAAGGGATGCTTGTGTGCGGAGAAAATCAAGTGGCAACGTGTGTTAAATGACGCATGGACAAACTAAATGCAATAAAACTTGATGGCTGACAACAACAACACTAACAATGCATGTAGTTAGCGTAGCGAGTTGAGTGGGAAGAATCAAGAAGGAAGGCAGCAGATCGACAGCAGCGGAAATATCGAGTGTAACAATAAAAGCTTAACGAGGAAACCCGACGTATTTGAAGACGACAGACGAATGGAAGCATGCGGCCCGGCATAAGCATAAGCGAAACGAGATCAGATAAAAATGCTTAATTCCTTCACAAACACACATACATACACACACATTAGTGTTAAAACGGAGGAGGGCCCCGCTTTCGAAGGTCTAGCTGCGTCGGTCGGGTGCCAATGCCAATGGGGGAAGCACCGACAGCAGACAGATTGACTGCAAGCGGCGCGGCAAGCGTGCTACTTACGTGCATGCTGCATGCAACAATTACGAATAGACGCTGCGGCATGACTGGCTTTCGTCTAACCGCGCAAACGCAGTGAAAGCACACACACACCAATTCGCCTMSTAAGATAATAAAAGTCAATTGAATTTAAACGAAGCAAATGTGGGGAAAATGCCGAGTTCGAAAAAAGCTGAAAAGAAGTGGGAATGGCTGGTGAAAATGCAAACGAGCCAAAAGGTCAAGCAACTTCTATACGCGAGCATCAACAAAAAACACAGCAGCGGGCAAGCGAACGCAAGTGGAAGAGAGTCCGAATTTGTGGCGGAAGAATTAAACTGCAATAAGAACAAATAGCTAATTATAAAAGTAAAACATAAATCCACAGCGGTGCACACGAGCTGACAGCGAACCAGCGGCCGGCAGACAGACAACATTTGAAATACAATAAAACCAACAACAACTAGAATTGACAATGGCTGTGCGGAAAAGGCTCCAATGCGACGAAGCAGCAGCAGGCGACAAGGCTCAAAAGTCGAGMCATTTACAAGCGAAATTCGAGTATAATAAATAAACGGGCGACCCGACAATCGGCAGCGCCGACACCAACAGCAGCGACAAGTGCTAAACGCCAGTGACAATGGTTGAGTGACAGGAAACACTCTGCCTCACTGCAGTCGGGAAAATGCATGCAAGCAGAAAGAACTGAAAGGCAAAGCAAAAATATATAGAATCTTGGGAACTCTAATGCTGAAAGCGGGAGCACCGCGAGTGGCGGATGATCCAATAGCAGATGCGCGWCTAATGACGAACAAAGCATAGCACTTAGTAAGACGCCCGAGGCACCGCTACCAAAGGTGAGAGAAATGAAAAATAGCATTGACAACGAAAGCAAAAACTTCCACAATGACGGCGGACAGTGCGAAACTGTAAAATCAAGAAAGCCGTCGCAAGACAACTCAGCTGCAAGCTAGTGAAAACGACATTCTCCGCTCACCGCCACTAATTGTTAGGAAAATGGTGTAAGCGATCGCACAAGCACCCAAGTGACCCAAATTGTATGTAACGRGAAATTAATGCGGACTTCAAGATGGCACAACGCACAAAGTCAATGTGAACGAGCTGCAGTCCGAGCAGSCAAAGAAGTAAAAGAGAAAATAGCCACTTGGAGAGTTGTAAAACACTTTGAATACGCACAATAGATGGAGAATAGACCGAGAATAGAAGTTCATTAAAGCTTTTGTGTGCTGCGAAGTGGACAAAGAAGCTTTGTCGATGCGACTGAAGCGATGTGATTAAATTRTAATGAAGATACACAGTTGGCGAGATTTCAAGATAATTTCCTACACACAACGGAAATTACACCAAAAACAGCATCTCGCAAATRAGGAGAGCTTCTTTTGCTGACATACTTACAAAAGATGACCACGTGTTACTTGAAACGGAACAATATACATAAATGTTAGAACTACTTGWATTAAAGCGAGTGTATATGTAGAAATTTATTTGATAAATAAAAATAACTACATGAGCGGAGGTTTTACTGCAGACTTCATATCTGCAGGCGGTCTTGGCTAGGTTGCTTTAAGTATGTAAAAGCTCTACAACTTCCGATAAAAACGATTGCGAATCACATATCAATATAATTACTAAATTTTAAAGATCATCAAGTCCAAGTTGCGCACCAATCTAGTTCACCCTGTGCCAGCGTTGGAAAGCAAGTTAAGCTCATTAAATACAAAACACAACAACGCTGTGCAATAACTGTTGTTGGATCAACAAACTGAAAGCAACAATAGCTCAATAATTTGCTAAAATGAACAAAAGAAGAAAGGCAAAATGGGAGCCTGCAAATTAATKTCGATAGAAATTATAAAATATGATTCTAAGCTCTTCAAATCACACAACGAAGACAGATAGATAATGAAGTGGAATTTTAATAGCATTCGCAGAAATGGCCAATGGAATAAAATAATAACGAATTTAGGTATAAATCATATATACATATTCTATACATATTCTACATGTATAGTATATCTGTTTATTACACTGGAATTTGTCGTTTAAAGCTTACCATGCCGACTGCTTGAGCGGAAATTTGTCATTTCTCAAAGCCAAAGCAAAAATAWAATAATAATACGTCAACATTAAATGAARAAAAMAAATTKAAATTAGCATAGTATCCTCGCCTCTTTTCTGCACACTCTCCTTTGTCRCTCTTTCGCCCTACTCCGATTGATGACTAAAGCGAAGTTCAGGTTCGAACCGCTCGCTGCCGAGGCGGAATAACCACTTTTATTTTCAAGCTTGACTTGTTTACAAAATTATCTTGTGGCTATTCGCTTTACATTCCAAGTGAGTTTCAGAAATAAGTCAAAGCTATAACAATAACAAGGTATGTTATTGTATTGTTACTTGTACAGCAGTCCGTTCGCGTACAGTGTGTTTCAAAGGGTTAAACACTAGCATTCATTGTTACTGTTTTATTGAAACATTTCTAACTCTGTACTCAAATACAAATGCAAATTTTTAACGATTGTCAGTCATAATGCTATATGCCAAGAAAACGCGCTCACCCAGCAGTAAAAAGTACAAAACCAAGTGATTATCCATGTCTTCGGATTAACAAAAACACATTAGTCGACCGATTCACTGATGCACCCTATGGATCGACCGCCTCGCAGCACAGACGAGGAAGCTACAGACATGTCAGAACACTGCACTTCGCACCATAACGGGATGCCTCTTGGTGTATCCTATCGAACATCTGCACACTGAGGTCCATATGATCCCAGTTAAGAGGTTAATGAACTCCTCTACAAGCACTTTCTAACTGGGGTATTTCCCATCCTAGTCATCTACTTGAAGAGCAACCGCTTCCTAAGAGTATCAAGAGGCCCTTCCTCAACTACGACGACGATAAAGACAATACGCCAACCAGACTTCGAACGCAACTAACTTCAGACATGCACTGAMCGCTATTCACAGTGGAGCCATAAACACCATAACTGACAGAAAACGAGCTCGAGTTGCCGCGAGTATTGGGAGTGACCCTTGCACAGCTTCGTACTGGATAATTCTACTTATCCAACATCGACCTCGTCATATCAAATATATGTCCAGCATGCAACAAGTCCCCGCATGACTRTAGCCACTTCTTTGTATGCCCAGCTAACCCTACACATCTGACACCCCTCTTCGTATGATCCGTGGCCGACAGTACGTTTCCTAGGCCTCCCGTTAGATGACCTCGTGAAATATACTACATATGGCATGTAGATTGGAACCGTCTCCGTCCACTTTTCATTTGGTGTAAGCTTTTTTTCATTGCATGAGAAAGAAAGAATTCAACTCAAACGTCAAACGCACTAAAAACGAAACGCGATTTTTTGAGTGTTTACACTTCATACGAATTTGTCTGCCTGTCTTCAGTGGGAACAAGGGCATGCTTGGTTGACTGGCACATATTGTTGACTTGTGTTTTATCTTTTCCTATCTCTTCGTACGCTTCACAACGGACCGATGAATCATTTCTCTAAAAAAAAATGCAATTCACTTACACACTAACACACGTACACGCAGTACTTCAAAGTTGGATTCTTAAGTGGCTGGGGCAAGACTTAGCGAGTGTTAAATCGTTGTGTCCACACACAAATTGGTGAAGACACTAGCCAACAMAAAACAGTGCGAATGATCCGACAGAATTGTGCGAATTGAGCGAGAAAGCACAAAGCGAAGACGAAACCACCCGCGCTTTAGCTCCTACAAACAATCGCAAATGTCTCTTGAAYCGACCCCTACAGTCGCGGCTCGCCAAGAAACGTTCCTTMAACAATCGCTTTGCCCACTTTCGCGCGGTCGCGGGTACTACTCGTCGTCTTCGCTTGGCGCACATTTGACTTAATATTCAGACGGCTCGGCTCTTCGCTTGTAAGTGCACAATTTACTTGTATGAATTCGGTTCTGCTTGCTTGGCTATGCGCTGTTCGGCAAAGCCGAGAAGAATAGAAGACAAGATGAAAATTAGAAAACTGAAATTTGAAAATGCGCAAGTTTAAGCGCGTGTCACAGCAGAGCGCGGTCGGGCGCTGATAGTCGGCAATAATGGTCCGGCGGCCAGCCAACCGCYGGAGTGGCGAACAGCTGCGCGTGGATTTGCTGCATGACTGCATATTGTTGCTCATTGCCTGCTTGTTGGTTTTATTTTTGCCTTTGTTGCCATGCTTTTTGACATTTGTTAGCTGTTTACTTGTGATGTTTGCGGTTGTTGCTCTTGTTATTGCCACTTTGGTCGCCTCGGTGGTTTGCGATTTTTTGCTCTTTTGCTTTTTGGCTCATGTGTAATTGTTTGTTTATCTGTTTGCTGTTTCTTGGTGCATATAGTTTGTGGACCAGGCCAAAAGAGGTCATTTACTCGTACTTTCTCTCACGTACAAGTAGCTGCAAACAAACTTACTCGTACACGTGTATGTACATACATAACGAGTTGTCCGAGTAGAATAGCAAACAACTAGCGAATAACTAAGAAACTAACAGAAGTTGCGGTGGTGGCCTGGAAGTTTTTGATTGCTCACCGCTCCACACTGCTCGGCGCTGCAATGGCTCATTAAAAGTTTTAAACGAACTACAGTTTCTAGCGGAATAATATCAAAAATAAATGTGGCATAAGTTCCGTCCAAACCGCAACGAATCGAAAGTAGACAAGTGTGAGCGTAATTTTGAATAAATTATTTATAGTTATATGTAATCTTGTTTTAAATAGTAATAATTTGAAATAATAAACATTCAAGGTAACTAATTGTAAGTATGCATTTGCAAGAAAAATTCAACTTTTGTCGATTTTTTTTTTTTTGTTGTTTTTTTTTTTTATTTTCTAGAATTTGTGGTCGATCAGCTGTTTTCTGTGACATCTGTGTCCAATGTCACAGCAAAATACTCATTAGTGTTTAGAATACGCTTGTTTTTCTGAAGTACATACATGAAATGCAATCGGCCAGAATTAAGCTTGATTCTTTGTAAGTTTTTCGCCAAATTTTCAATCAATACCGCCTGGTTTATCTCCGTGCRACTTCTGATATTCAGGGCTATTATTGACTTTAAGAACTGTTTCGAGGATTGGAAAAAATGTTAGCAAAAGTGTATTGGAATCAAGGAGATTACTTTGAAGCGGATGACATAGATTTTGAAGAATAAATTAAGAATTTTTAAATTATGAGCAAAGACAATTAATGATAAGTTCTTTATAACAACAACGTCTTTACATCTCATTAAATTCCTGTTTACATTCGTAAGCTTCTAAGCTCTTCCACATAGTATGTATGTACATAAATTAAGCAAATATATGAAGATACACATACTGCATATGTAATAAAAGCAATTGGGTACAGTCATAACATATTTTGTGCCTTACAATTGTCTTAGAGCGCATGATGTCAACTTAATTGAAATAAGACGATCGACCGCATAGCCGCAGACAACACAAAATTACATTGCACAAATTAGACCTAAGCCACAAGTGTTCGTAAATATTCAAACATTAATACGTGACTAGATTAGATTACTCAGAAAACTTCATAAAATTGTGGAATTTTTTCTTCAAAAATTAAAACATTTCTCGAAGCTATTTTAAAATATATTTAAGGAAAACTTAATAATTAATATTAATTAATGAAATTATTTATGGATATTTCGAATCAGACATAATTTTCTTTATTACAATCAGATTTAGTATTAGTTTAGTTTAGTTCTGTAACATTCCTAAAATTCCAATTACAAATTTACTGCTTAACCATTTATACACAGTTGACTAGGAGTGCTAGGATCTCATCCGCATGGAATTCAACAAGAAAAGTTATTATTTTGTTCGCAGATTTTACGATAGTCGATTAATTCTGTACATCGAGTAAAATTCGCATTCTAATTTTTAGAAGATACAATTGTTTTTAATTTTTGTTTAAGTTTAATATTCTTAATAAAATAAAAGAACAGCAAAAAGAATTTGCGAAAATTCCAATAAAAACTAAACATACGCATACATTCATATGTGTGTATGTGTGTAAAAGTACATGATATAATGTAATAATAATAATACTTAAAGTCAACACCATGAAAATGAGCATGACGAAACAGAAAACTGGATTTTAAGAAAATTAAAACAACAAGAGAATGTAAAGAAACCATAATAAAGCAATAAGCATGCCCAAGGTCGGTTGGTGGCGAATTCCGAAAAAAGCACACATGCACGTACTCGTAATGGCATAAGTACCAGCAGCAGCATTCCGCAACACACTCGGAATCTGGCCAGACCGGAACAGGCCATAGACCAAACCAAACGAATTTCACAAATCGCACGAGACCTAAGAGTGTGTATGTATGCATATTCAAGCAATCAAGTGAAGTAAATGGACTTCGAGTACTCCGAGTGCCTCAAGCCAATTTCTTGCCGCTTGCAAATGAGCGCAAATGCAAGAAAAAACACGATTTGTTTAACGTTTTCACTATCATTTTGTTATTTGCCTTGCCAAATTACAGAAGTTGTTATTTGCCTTATTCATTTTCGAATTTGTTAAAGTGCAGACAAATCGTTGTAGAAATTGATGTTGAGCGCCTACTTACACTACYRYATARCTGCCAGCTACCGACTTGSTAGAGTGTACAGTGATGAGCAACGTTTTCAACTTCAGCTGGTTACTTCAGCAGCGCCCACGCGTAAGGCCAGTGGCGCATACTAAAACTCAACAGGATGCCGCGTACTCTTGAATTCATCATTTCAGTGGTTAGGTTTGATAAAGACCTCAGTTGATTGCCAGCAGCGCCTCATTTTCTTCATCATTCGAAAAGCCGAGTTCGTTAATATTTATTTGTATGCGAAGAACCTACACATTTACACCTGCAGGATTACACATTTTTCTGCTGTTCACTTTGACTTCTTGGTTTGTGTTTTATATTTGCGCTGCAACTCGTTATGTATGTACATATATACATAAGTAAATATAATATGTACCACACACTATTCCCAGCCAATCCCATTACATAAATTCTATAATTATCCCAACTCTCAGCGCGTTCTTCCAGGTCTATTTTTGTATTGTATAAGCAGAGAACTTAAGTTCTCTGGTATAAGCTGGTGCGACGCAGCCAGTAGAGCAGCAAAAACCACATTTTCTCACGTCATCTCAGAACAAGAAGTCGAGACAGACAGACATCGCAGCATACAGATAAATTAATTAAATAAAGAAATTATGTTAGTTCTTTTAGWGTATTTAACACTACAGATGTTGTATGTGCTTGTTGCCCAGACGCCGGTGTAGCGAGTAAGTCTACAAACCGGCTCCGCGAGCAGCAACTAACGACTCGTTGACTGCCAGAACGACTTCAATCGCTTACAGTGTAAATCTCTAAAATATTGTATGTACATACATTTGTAGCTAGCGGCCTGGCGTGTGTAAATCGTGCTGGTAATATGAGATCAGCAACTAACCAACGAGTTAGACCCTGCTGCTGCACAGCATTCGGCAACCTAAGCAGCTGCGTCATCACACCAGTACGCTTAGCCCCACTAGACTGTATGTGCACAATTTTGCCCGCCAATGTACATATGATATAGCAGTGCTCTCCACTTAGCAAATTGCATGCATAAAAAGTGATTTGATAATTTCACGAAATTCTTTATTAAAGTGCAAGACTTTTTTTTTGCTTACACTGCCAAGTTTTTCTATTCAATAGGCATTCAAGTAGTGCAGTGAATCATTGAATTATTGTAGGAACTAAAATAGCTTTCACAGTAAATTAAGCAGCCAAAAAAAAAACGCAAGCAAAAGAACTATTTGTGAATGACTTACAATTTGTAGGAGTACTTACAGACATTTACATAGATATGTATGTACAAATGTAAGAAATTGCAACAATAATTCGCTTCCGGTCTGCGGTTATGACAAGTCTACTTTATTGCAGAAAATGTGTGCGCAACTGCAAAGCAATGTATAAATTTATACATATATGCTCATGCGTATGTATGTATGTATGTATTTATATCAAAATTAGGTGTAAGTTTCTTTTCAAAAAACTTCGGTGTGTGTACACCTGCACCAGGTAAAGTTTACGGTCATTGCAGTCATTAGATTAAAATAAATGTCCACTCAACTCACATAATATATGTATGTACATWAATATACAAACAAACAAAAATTAATTGTATTTACATTAAGCAAATGCATAATAGTTTTATAAGAGTTTACACTTGCAGATAAGAGCAGGCTMAAAGAGTAAAAAGTAAAAGAAAAAATCAGAGTAAACGAAAAATCTGCGCTTCAAGCATAATTTTGTAGGTAAATTGAGATTCATATAGAAAATCAAACAAAACCTTAATAAACATTTTTACTCTTAACGTCATTGTTGTCTTATCACGACGGGTTGTCTTGTCTGTCTCGTCGTTTGTGTCTTTGTTCGTCTTTCTGACTACGCGCACCACAATCGGAATATTTTTAAACAAGCACATTAAAAAATAACTAAAAAAAAAAAAAAATAAAATAATAATGAGACACACGTAGTGGAGAGAAATTACATTTCAAATTGCAGTAAAATAAAATTTTTCATAAACTGATAAATATTTGCAAAATGTTCTTAACTCTTGAAAAARTTCCAAACAACAGAGGAACTAAACAATTTTTTGGGCACACCTGTTGTCCCGTTTTTACACATGTCAACTGGGAAACGCAACCAGCGCTGCGCCGCAGAAAACAAAAAAAAACAGACTTATAAGAATTTATGAATATTGCATTTGCATACACAACTAGTTTCCACCTGATATTTATTTATATTATAATATTACGAAATGATTAAACGAAAGTTCAAACTTAAACTCACTTTATCCAAACATTTCAACTCTTCGATGGGATACACCACTTTCTGACAGCGAGCACAAGTTTTATTCATTTTGCGACTTTCTTCTAGTGTTTGTTTGCGGCTACTAGTATTCCCTTGCTTCGTTGTTTATTCGCCTGTTGATGCAGTGGATCGCGCGTGCGCACTATAGTGTCACCTACGGATGCTATTTTTTTTTTTTTTTTAATTATAATTCACGTTTCACCGGGATGTTTAGCTCAGTAAGCCCTGCAATTCGTGTAACTTGCAACTGCTTTGGCAAATCAAAGATCTTATTTGTATTTACTCAATTATATATCACACACACTAAACTCGTTTCAATTTTTAAGACKTTTGCATTGGTTCACCGATCAAATAATTAGTTTGCAGAAAATTTTGTCCCAAATTTTTATATTSTAGTGAAATTTCTAATATCTATTGGTTGTTTTCAATAAACAAAAGAACTGAAAAGTGACTGAAAACACCCAACAGACCGAATATAGGAATTCAATCAAAAAATCCAGTTGGTATCAGCCGATGTTGTTTGTGCACTGGTTGTGTTGGTTGGGTGAACCTTTACAAGAATTCGACTTTTTAGATCTGCTCTTTTCGTTTACACACTTTTCCAACTTTGCCAATTCGTTTTCTGCTCTGTGCACTAACCACTAAAGCAACAAAACGCGACACGATCGACGGCAAATGGCTGAGTCCAGTACCAAGTTAAACCAATTGGAAAATATTTATAACTTGCACAATGGGAAATTTTCTAATTAGATTGTCACTCTTATGTAGTTTTCACTAATTGCACTTTGTTACTTATATTTCACTAATAATATTAACATGCCCGTGTTCTTGCTGAAAGGTATATTTTTTAAATTTAATAAACGCTTTTTAACTGCTACGCGACAAATATAAAATAGTAAGTTCACTACCAGCGCAAGAGAAAGACTGAGTAAAAGCAAAATTAAAAACACGAACCTACTGGAGTCGCTCCAATTGCCGCCGCTGGAGCCAACACAGAGTTGCTTTTTATGGCATGCGGAATACTYGTTATTGAACACTTGTGGAATATATTGTACAATGGTATATTCATTTATTGCACAAAATTTATTTTGGCTTACGACATACAACATTAAATGAAATAACATATTTAAGTCTTGTAGTTTTACCTGTTGATGTTATTTTGCATAATGTATTGAGAAAAAGGTGAGACTACTATAATAATTACATTTTTAGTATTTCATCGATAAATTCGCTAATATTTAATATTCTACAAATAAACACAGCTATCATTAAACACAGCTAGKCGGAATATTAACATTCACAAAATCCAAATATTAGAAACTATTTTTGAACCTTTCACAAAAACAATAACAGTGCTCTCATATAATTATATTTCCATTCAATTTTATTAGACTATCACGAGAATAGARAGATAAACTGAAAATATTAGGCTAGCTGTGTTAGCACTTTTCCACCAAAACGCGAATCGCAACAACCATTCACAATGGCAAAGTGTCAATCACTTATTATCCTTCTTTCCCATATCCTTTTCCGTCATTGAATTTCCAATGAAAGTAGTAATTCGGYCATGGGTTCGGCGACAATGAAAGGCGTTGCACTGAAAATTTCCTATTGCTACGCAAATAAATTCAGCAATGAAAGTGCAATGCGTTGAAACGGGTCAACAAAAAAGTGCATCCGAATTACCGGAGCTGCTGCTTAATTAAACGGAAGTGTTACAAGGAACGTCGGCGGTTTTGAAAATTTCCTTAGCAAGTGTGTGARAGATGATTTTGTGTATCCGAAAAGTTGTGCGTTAATTACCATGAAATAAAAAATTGCTTATTAGTTTTARTCCATTTAACATAAAGAACAATAGACCCAACACAATATTAATAAAAAGAATAATTCTCCTCTCGCACGACACATACGGTGCACCGAGCCTTCTTTGCCCAAATACTACACCGAGGCGTTGATACAGTGAAAAATCGATAAAAGTTGCTGTATTCGAAATGCCGGTGTTGCAGTCATACCGTCAGGCTGTCGGCTAAACAGCTATCACATTGCTCATCTACACATCGACCAAGAATACTACACAACAACAAAAGCAAGAATAAAAATACAAACAAAGAGGTGTGCAATAAAAAGAGTCAAAAACAAACTACGGCATCCCTTGGAAAGTAAACAAAACAAATAAATTATGATGAAAGCGGATGAATTGTGAGTGAAAGAGGTGCTGAGTGGTTTCCATGACATTACGTTTAATTGAGCYGCCTGTAATTAGTTTGACACCAAAAACCAACCTAATAGCTCAGTAGGTGAATCCTAAAAGATAAAGTAAAAATTAGAGTAAAGCTACTGTTAAAAATTTAAATAAATTGATTAATAGTCACAAAATATGTAATAGGTATTATGGTTGATATTAAGCGCGAATATGAACACTTTCTAATTTTACTGTGATATTATTATTGTTTGAAAATCTCCTTAGAAAGCACCAAAGATAAAATTATTTAGTTTATTAATACGTTCGCAAATGCTACAAAGTATTCAAAGGWGAAATATTCCTCGAAGATTAACCAAAGATAGCAACACAATATAAGAAACTTCGCAAATTGGCGAAGAGAAACTGGAAAGAGCCCAATATGCAAACGCTCCGCAAAAAGACTAGTCCCTGCAAATGTAAGTGCCTACTTGTGGATTTTACTGCAATATTTTAACTTTTTCTCTTCTTTTTTTTTTTGTTGAATTAATGTATTAATTTACGTATTTGTTTATTTATTTATTTCGAAAATTTACGAGCGAWTATTTGCTTATATCATTTTATGCTGGGAGTTGCTAAAACGAAACGTCATGTCAAATACAACTCTGCTTAAAGTATCTGCACCTGCAGTGCACACRCACATTAAAAGAACGAATGTATCTGACATTTGGCCACACGAAACAGTAGCAAGCAGAATATTCTGCTGCAGATACATTTGTATTCATAGTTTATTTATTAGATGCGTTTATTGTTTGACAGGCAGCTGCACAGTGATTTTATTTACATTTAAGAATTAAACCAACTCAAACAAATTGATATAAAAGTGTGTTGAAATATTTATAAATAAATAACATTACTAATTAATAACATGATAAGAGAAAATTAATGGTTTATGCACAAAGTAACTGTGAAATGTGCAAATATTGATCGCGGAACAGTTGCAGCGTTTGCCGAGAAAATTTAAAAGTGAAGATGTTGCACTAGTGTGACTCTCTGAATTATCAACTACGTTACCGAAATAGTRAATTGAGAAATGTTTAAGTGAATCTCTAGTTGTGTCCGTAATAATAATATTGCATCGCTGTTGAAAAAATCTGCACTGAAAAATCAATAAACGCAAAGGAGACAYTGCGACAGGCACGAAAGGAAATACATACATATGTACATATGTACAAATGTRGATGGATAGTGCTGATGCCCGCTTCTGACGAAGGAATGCGACAAAGCTGAATAGTTGTTACGAATTCAACTCGTAGGAGCTGACGTTTATTCACGTACATACGAATATGTACATACATACATATATTTKATTAGCAGACAAAAGCATGAAGGAAAGCAAAGTTGACAATTGCCATTTCGCCTGGACATTATAATCATTGAATAAATATAAACAATACGTACATGACAATGTCAACCTAGACTACAGCGCGATACTAAAGGAAGCGTTTTGTTTATACTTGTGTTGTTATATGTGCGCACCCACATGCTTACTTTCCTAAATGTGTATGTGTGCGTGTTTCTGTGACTGCCTGTCACTTCCAGACACACTACGCTACTGCCTGCAAATAATAGTACAAGCGCACATACAATCACTCGGTCGACGCAGTGTGGAGAACCTACAATACTATTCATCTACGTGCATAGATAGATGCAAACATATGTATGTACATTGTGCAAAGCCAGAGCCAAGCAAACAGTGTACGCGGTGGCTGCGGAGGAATTTTGCGCTATTGACCGAATAAAATAAAATAAGCACTGTGCTTTAARCAGAGGAAGTCTCCAATTCAACACACAACTCACCCTGCAGAGGCTTGGCCCACCTTCAATTCTACGAATAAAAGAATATACATAAGTGAAAACAAATCAACGATTGGTGATAAGCTGCAGCGGTAGCGGGTGAACGCTGGCAATGTGGCGCTACTTGAATTCGCTGGGGATGGTATGAAGGCTGATGATGTGATCGTTGACGCCTGATTGGGTGTTTTTGTAGTAACGCGTTTATATATACCCACACACACACACATTTATTTCAGCTTCCGAATATGCACTCATGTGTAACAACAAAACACTTGTACATGTGTTGTTATAGTGAGAATAAACAATTTTGCTTTCAACAATAATAGCAACATTAAGCAATTACAACAAGCAAAATAAGCAACGTACATATAATAAATAATAAATAAGCCCAATTTTCAAGCATATAMTAAATACATTGCAAATAGTCGATGCAGAGCTATACCATAGCATCGAAAATAAAAGATAATCGAAAGGCCTAAAGGKCAAATTTCGCWGATTATCAATTACGTTACGGCAGCTTCCTCGTCACCGAACATATTGGATTTCCATTGAGAAATRTCATTGCGTGTATAATACTCACATYAGGCAACCATCACAATAGCTTAGCAAACAGTATTTAGCATAGTGATTGGGGTTGAGCGCGGTTGAGCGCTGCGCATTGTCATCAGAGACTATGGTTAAGTCATTGGTTTCGAAGCTATCGGCCGCATCATCAAATCTATCGCTCGCTTCAACGCTCTCCTCGGTTGGTGTGGGCAGCGGCAGTAGCGGTGTGCAGGAGACGAATTACGCAAAACGTTAGCATTTGTATTCAAATCAAATTTATTGTTTAGTACTTTCGTATTTTTATTTATTTCCTTCTTATTTAAAAAAAAAAAATATTGATTTAAAGTTTTAAAATTACTAACAATGCCCAAACAGTTTAAGAATAAGTTATTTTGTGGCAATACATATTTTAAGCACCAAATCTACAGAGCTAAAAATAAGCTGCGCTGATTTTTGAGAATTATATCTAATTGTTGTCGCAATTTTTAACTTCACTTTATTTCATTTTCAAACAATAGATCGCAATGATCCCGGTCGATTTTTCGGCGATGGCGTCCARTTCAAAGCAAAGCTTATTGGCATACTCGAAGTTGGCGAGGCGCGCGGCGATCGCATGTGTCAAGAAGCCCTACAAGATCTTAAAATAGCCATACGCGCAGCCGGCGAACATAAACAACGCATAACGATACACGTGACAATCGATGGGCTGAGACTGCGCGATGAAAAAACAGGAGATTCCCTTTATCACCATCCGGTGCACAAAATATCCTTCATTGCGCAGGATATGACCGATTCACGAGCATTTGGCTATATATTTGGTTCACCGGACAGCGGTCACCGTTTCTTTGGTATAAAGACTGACAAAGCGGCTAGTCAGGTGGCGACTTAACTGTTACTAAGAAATAACAAAATTAATTTTACTATTTCTAGGTCGTGCTGGCAATGCGCGATCTCTTTCAGGTAGTTTTCGAATTGAAGAAGAAGGAAATCGAATTGGCGCGCCAGCAAATACAATCGAAATCCATACATGAACATCAGCTTGCCTCATTGTCGTCGCTTAAGTCCGCCGCGGGCGGTATTGGCACCGGCTTGGGTGGTCATAATGATCTTAGCAGCAGCGGCGGGGTCGGTGGTGGTAGCGCGCTGTCCATGTTAAGTGGCATCGGCGGGCAAAGTCGTGCAACAGCCTCGAATAGGTTGGGTGTCAATTTGGATAACAAGGGAGCAGCGAAAGAGGTTTTCCTTTTGTARGATTAAATGCTTATTTTAAGACTCACAAATCCATCCTTTGTAGATGTCACCTGAATCCGTAGCCGATTTGGTTGATTTGGAGCAAGAGTTAAGCTCTTTGCAACGCGGCATCACACAAATGGAACGTATCACACCCAACGAGCCAGCGCAACCTACAGCAGCCGGCGTCTCTGGGAAGTCAGTTAACGAAGACGATCCTTTTGGAGACTCATTTACCAACTTTCCCGTAAGCCACTTCTTGCTTTTATCTCTTGTTGTACTACTAATCACGCATTAATTCTGTTTCAGACATACAATCTCCTGCCGCCTCCAGAATCGGGACGCTCACGTCATAAGCCCACTAAGGCGACTGATACGGCAGTAAATCAAACAACAACATCAGTGAGCGCTGGTCAAAATGTTACGCTCTCCTCCTTACTTTCGCCTGCGCCGGTCTTGAACACTTCCACCGGCACTCTGCAACAAGAAGACGACGACAGTTGGCTGCATGAACTGGACCAGCAAAACGATGTATTTGACACTTCAAAAGCGGGCAACATGAGCATAGGTGTTGGWCTGCCAATGGCACCACTGGCCCCGAGCGAATCAACGTCCACACCTACACAACAATTGAGCGAACATTCGACACTCGTCGATGTTGAAGCAGCTGCCAATGYGGCAACCAACGCGAACATGCAACCGTCCGGCGGAGCTGCGGCAGCGACCTCAGCGTCCACTTTGGGCGTCACATCGTCTTCGCCGACACCGATTTTGRGCGATGGGCCGCCACAGACAGCCGCGAGTGYTGCAGTGAAGTCAGGTAGATTGGAAGAGCATTTTCTGGAAACACTTTCTTTTAACGAACTCATGGTTTATTTGATTAACTCCTGTACAAGWTTGCCTMAGTTGTTTCTAACGGTTTCGGGTATTGTGTTGTAATTATAGCATGTAATTTGTGTCTACTTTACGGATCTGTTGCAAATCACTCACTTGCCTAAGACAGGTTAGGTTGTATAATTCGGTATTATTTTTTTTTTCGAACAAATCAAGCCTACAACCGACTATCTTCGGAATATGTTAGGTTCATATTATATCTTACAAATTATTTTCCAGTTTGCCACAGGTCCATATCAGTTGATCACATGTTTGGTTTGGTTTCTATGATTGTGTTTGTTTCGTCAGTTATGTTTGATTTGTTAGTGTGGCCCGCTTATTCCCGCTACAAAACACTACATAACATTGTCATTCCCTYTCGCTTTCGGCTACGGGGCAATTTCACTGATTCATCACTTTTTCCCATGTGTTAGATGCTTTTACAGATTTGGATCCATTAGGCACGGGTCGCACACGTCCCTATGTCGATAAGAAATACTTCTTCCAAGAGCTTAAAAACCCACCCAAAAAAGTGCTCAACGACCTGTCTTCAGGTGGCAACGGCACTGTAGAYATAACGGCAACAGGTGTGCACTACACGGCCGCCTCGGCGGTGGTCGATGAGTTCCTGAGCAAAGAGGGTCTCTTCGAGGATGCCCTAACCGCTGGTATGGACGAGCAGGGCGAAGTGGCTCAGCAGATGCAGCCGCCGCAGCTGCATGCCGCGCAGAAGACACAGCATTCTCTATCAGCACCACTTAATATTACTAACACTACTCATGCATCAGGTATAGCCGGCTTAAAAACAGCCTTGAACACTAACAAAACTGTAGTTAATATAACGGCGTCTGCAACAGCAGCAGCAACAACAACTACAACAACTTTACTAATCGGTGTGCTCGCACCACCATGCACGGTTAACATTTGCACCTGCACCATAAGCAGTACSAAATACACGAGCACCGCTTCTAATGTTGTTGTACCAAGACTAACGAATACTAACCACCAACTAGCATCTAGCAACAGTTTACTAACAACCTCTATCTACTCTACTAATTCCACAACAGCTTCTACTTTAAGAATGCACCATTACCAGCCGACTTTATCGTCGGCAACGTCTTCGTGCACTACAACAAACATACCCACTAATCTCCATTTAAATCATTACACTTTAGACTCCACGGCGCCTGCTGCTGGAACAACTGACGATGTTGTAATGATGCCGCGTGACACCGATCCTTTCTCACCCACACGTAAGAAGAGTGATCCATTTCAGGAGGGCGGTGATGTGTTTGCCAAATTGGACCCATTCGAATTTGAATTCAACAGCGGCGACGCCACTAACCAACATAGCTCTCCAACCGYCAGCGCGGAGACCTCTCGTCCTGCGGATGTCTTTAATGGTCCACTGCAGGTTAGCTTGCCGCCGGAGAGCAGTCTTTCGCCCACGTTAGCACAGCCGTTGAGYACAGCAGCRCAATGGCGTGCTGATGTAGCGCGCTTAGAGCGTCAAATGARCGAACCGGTAGCAGCGATGGGCAACGGAAGTGCCATACCGCCAGTTGGTGTCAATAGCACTGTGCGTTTGAGGCCGACRCCCTCGGGGCAGGTCTCATCGGCTGGACAGCCTTCTTCCGTATTTAAGCAGCAGACAGCGGACGTAATATCGAGCATTAGCAATAAGAAGATGCCACACCTATTTGGACAGGCACGTTTCTCCAAGCGTGAATCGAATAGTATTAATATGTGCCGTTTACAGGAGAGCGACTCACTAAGCGAGAATGAGGCGGCACCAGAGCCACCACCACGWCCGGATTCAGCATTGCATGCGGAGCCGCCGCCATTGCCGCCCAAGAAACAGTTCAATGATATTGTTATACGSCCGCGTGTGACGTCCGGTAATGCGGTACCCCCCAGCGTCGCACCGCCGTCTTTGAGCAGTCGTTATGAGTTCGTTAATACAACGTCAAAGTCTTTACGTAGCGCTAATTCCGAAGTTCCACCGATACCATTGCCATCACGTCGTGTTGGTCGCTCTGATGGCACCTACCCTGGGCCCGGTCGACCACGTAAGCCCGGACATACCGACGATGATTACTTGGCGCCTATTAGTGGTAWCGGCAGCATTGCGAATGCAGCTGCGGGAGATGTGCCACCACTCTTGCCACCTCCAACGCAAATCTCAACACGCAACCGCGCTCAACGCCAACAATCGCTTTCTAAGTCACAGGATATCTACGAGAATAAATTGGAGATTTTGCAACAGCAGCAGCAACAACAACAGCAGAAACGACAACAACAAGCGGTAACTGATGGTGGCGCTGAACTTAACGTGGCAACAGCGTCTCTCATACCCGACATCACACTGAGCCAGCTTATGACTCTAAGTTTGGATGAGCTRGCAGTGAAGTTGAATGTGCCGGTGAGCAAGCTAAGCACCATGACATTGGTAGAACTAACATCGTATCTCTCGGAATTCATTGAGAAGTCAAAGCCRCAGCGCGAGCAAGCGCTACCTAGCCATATGAGTCCTCTGCCGACCCGTCGTGTAGAAATGAAATCTATTAAGGCGGAGTCATCACCTCTACCGACTCAATCAACAGTATTTAAGGTGAACTTTGATCAGCAAGCGACATTTGTGGCAAAATTCGACGATACGTTTGGCGAGGACTTCTCCACTCACACCGCCGATGGGCAAGGGCAAGACGCTTTTGCAAATTTCGAGCAATTTAACGAGCCCCCAGTTGGTCCGCCTCCAATATTCACGGATACTAGCCAAAGCGCACCAATTGTGCCATCAGCCGATCGATATGCGGTTTTTCGTGAGATCATCGATAAAGAGCTGCAAGAGCAACAAGAAAACGCGGACCTAATTGGCGAAGTGATTAACGAGAACGAAGACGCCGGCGGCAGCATTATATCTGGAACTGATGTTGGCGGCATTGCTGCAGTARCAGATGACATTGGTGCGCACTTCGAGGCTAACTTTGATGATGACGATTTTCTTACGTCCTCTGGGGGTCCACAAGTGCAACCACCAAAGATTGATACGAAAATAACGGAAGTAGTGGCACAAGCAAAGGATCGGTACGCTGCGCTCCGYGATATAATTCTTGTCGAAAATCTTTTCGACAATAAGCGGCCAGCGGCCTTGCAGGCATCTCAGGAGTTCCCCGAATTCAGTGACGAGTTCAACGAAGATCAAGATCAAGACCTTAAGCATATAATGGATGGGCGTGCCAGCAGCATTGGACCCGACCGCTTAGGTTTAGTAGACAGTCGTGGMTTACCAGCGGAGCCTTCCTCATCYGCATTGACCGTCGAGGACGACGACGAAGATGATGATGGCGGAGCCGAAAGTAGTTTGGATAGTAATGATAAAGAAACCCGAGTTTCTGCTGCTACACAAGATAAATATGAAAAGCTGTCGACATCCACACAACAATTGGATGGTGAAAAATCTGATAAGCTAGATTTGAATGGCAGCCAACCCGAACGCTGCGCCTCACAACCTTCTCCGAATTTATTGAATGCCAAACAGGATAATAAATTCCTAACAGTTGCGGGCGGCAGCGGACTCTCTTCRTCCAAGGATGACTTGGAAATTGACGAACTTATGCAACGTGCCATATCTAATTTATCTTTGGATTCACGCGAACGCATCTCCCCYGCGAATTCAGCGACAAATATGCCCACAGTAATTGTGACATCAGGAAACTCCATAGCTTTGCCACGACCAAATGCCACGCTCTCGTCTCAGGCGCAATTCAATGACGTTAGCACGTCACCTATACCCTTACAGAAGTCTCCGATACCAGGCATTGCCCAGCAGCAACAAAGGTCACCACTGAGCAAATCGCCACAGCCATCACCAGTCCTATCTCAACTATCYGCTGTCTCGAACCTAATTGACACAGCTACAAAACAAATCAACATTGGCAGCAGTTTRCAACAAGAACCTGAAGTAAAACATTCTAAGGAGTTTTGGGCGACTTTCGACTCACCGAAGCCAAATATCGAAAAGGTAGATAAACGCGGCAGGGCTGCGGCGAAGTCTACGATGAAGAATTCATTGTTACATTTACCACCTCCGCCGCCTTCGAACACCTCACAGAACGATACAGCGGAATCCCCATGTTCGTCTGATCCACGCGATTATGGTTGGAGTAAGARCACGGGTGTCAGTCGTCGTTGGCCAAAGAAAGAACGTCATCAGACTTCGTCTTCATCTCGCGATATCAGTCCATGCGATGATGAGCCGTCTGATTTTCAAAAGCCAAAACGCATTCCCAGTGGAGTGCCCGYAATACCGCCGCCATCTTCAGATCGGCATGGGTATTATGTGAGACACACMCGCCGCTTGAACTCCTGTGATGAGGATTATGAGTAAGTACMGTGGATYTTCTCAAAAMAATCAAGTTWCCAAAGATTTGARTGTTTCTCACATTTTATTCTTCTAACAGCTACGAGGAGGAATTCAACACAAGACGTGATCATCGTAAACTAAAGCCAGGACTTTCGCGAAGCCGAGATAACTTCGATTTAGGTGACTATATTTGACGTACGGATGGTGTTAACTTAAACTCGTTATTCTTATTTCAGAATCTCCTAGTTGGTACCGYCATGCTCCACACCACACCTGGTCGCCGCAGGATATGGAGCAAGCAGCAAGTATGCGCGCACGCGCTTTCGAACGTAGCGCCTATGAACGCACCACATACGGACCTCCAGTCTACGACAAACGCGGCGTTGCGCTGCCACCCAATGCGTCTTCAAGTTATGATCGACGTAGTGGCTACGACAAACGCAGCAAATATTATCGTGATTACGCTCGTCCAAATTACGATTTTGATGATTACGGTGATTCGCCCCATGAACGTTATCGCGATGGAGGAAGTTTCGAGAAACCAAAAGTTGGACGACGTTCCGACTATGAAAATATTTACGATGAGGGTCGCTCTCCAATGAGTGGAATAGTCGGCAGTAGTGGCGGTGGTAGYAGTGGTTATAAGACACGCGGTGGGGATTACATGTACGATCGAGAGCGTAAATCCTTCGATCGTGAAAGCGTCGAATCGTTTGAGAGCGCTACCCGACGTCGGCGTAGTTTTGGAAGTGGCGATGTGTATGGAAGCATGGAAAGCCACGAAGAATTTCGCGAACGTTATGGACCGGAGAAAACACGCTCGCTGCGAAAGGGCATGAAGTTGCGAGCTACAGGCGATATTGAGTACGAGCAAGATTCGGAGAATGATTTTCATCAGCGCACACGCATGACGGGCGGTGGAAGTAGTGTAAATGTACCGGATACGCGCAGTTTACAGCGCCCGAGCCAATTGATATCCAGTAATACGGGAAACACCATGAGCATGGGGCCCGGACAACCGCGGGCGCGTAAAAGTAGCGGTTCCAGTCCTTGGGATGGTGAAGGTAAGGGACAYAAACCTCGTTACTGTGAATCTCTTTTTTTATTGGTTCTTCTCTTAAAGAACCACCGTTGCCAGGTCAAAAATCCTGGAAACGTCCTTCAAGTGCTGCGGACACAGAACGACGACTGGCTGAAAGCAGGCGGGCTGCCGCACTCGGACAGACACCCTCCGGCTCTGATGGCGAAAAGGATCGCAGGTAAGTGTTTGTATGCACAGTTGTAGCGCTGATATAATATATGCATTACTTTTATTCAGGTTCCGCAAAAAACAGCGGTCACGTGGCAAAGATATTCCTTATAGCAGCTCGGTCCTACCACCGTCCAATACTAGTAGTCGATACAGTGGTACCGTTGCCGCAACAACTCATCCTCGTGACAATTACGATTAYATAACATACGACGACGACGATGTCGGTGACGAGGAAGACTATGCGGATGAGGACTATGACGAGCCGCCCACAGATGAGGACAAATTCGAACGCTTGAATAGGCGTCGCCATGAGATGCATCAACGTATGTTGGAGAGCGAACGCAGACAGCATTCTATGGGAAAAGTGCCCATTAGTTCCCTTAAATGTAGTGCTCCGACGGCGGCAACAAAGAAATATCCCACAAGAGGCGGCGAATATGATTTCGACGATTATGAACAATCTCCAACATCACGTTCGAATGCCAGCGCCAGTTTAGCAAGCGCCGCCAGCTCTTATATAGCTACGACTGGTGCCGGCGGCAGCGCTGGAAGTGCTRCGAAATTCAGTTTTGATGGTGGCTTTGAATCGGACTTCAACCAAAGCTCTCCACCGCCGGCACCCGCTGGCACTGCATCCAGCTGCAATTCGACGCCCGCAGCCACCACAGCGAGCGCATGYGTGACACCGGCAACCAAGTCGTCRTTYCGCTTCTCGAATGACTTCTCCGAACGAGAAAAATTGCATGGCTTCCCACAAAACTCCAACAGTGTAAGCAGCGCGCAACARTTGGACTTAGACAATACGCAACCACCAGCACCGCATGCCATGCCCCCCATMATCACGCARAAATTACGTTTCGACGATAATGTCAAAGTTTCACAATTCGACGACGCAGCTTTCGAAGATGACTTTTCGAATGCACAATTCGACTTCGAAAAGGAGGACCAATGGCACGCGGACTCATTGCAAAGCGCTAGCAGCGCCGCACTCATGACCACCGCTGCGAAAAAACACAATCTACGAAATAGCAAACTGCAACAGCGACAGGAACTGATCAAGAAATCMGAATCCATTAACATTTTCGGCAAGAAATCGGAGGATCCTTTCGAGGACGATGAGTTCTTCAAGGCGCCGGGCGGTGAAGGCGCATTAGCCAACAACAA
>NW_017535997.1:76118-78982 GCF_001853355.1 Bactrocera latifrons | reverse complement strand
TCACCAATTGTTTGTATATAATGCAACCGAATTGTAATCAAAAGTACTCATCGCAAGTCGCTGCAAGTTCTATGTGGCATACTAGATATTTATATATATATAATATATATGTAATTATGCATTTCAGTCTGAGCGCTGCTTTCCTTTCAGATTGTGCTTTCATAATCTGATTTGTAATTAAACTGTGTTATTTTTTCATTATGCATATTATTTTACTAATTTGGCTAATAGCAATAAGTATTCAGAATTCCGGCGACGTGTGTGTGCTTGTGTGTGTACATAATGATAATGAAATCAAACTTACTAAATAAGCAATCTTTATCTAACTTTATATATCTATGTGTACATATATATAAACAGATTAAGTTAATACAAACAAACATACATACATRCATAMATATACATTCATGTGTATGTGCGTTGGCGAGAATCGATGTAAAGGTGAAATACTCCGATGCGTGCATTATAACGGCAAACGAAATGTTATCAGGTTGAAAAGCGTAAAACTAAATTAATTATTGCAATTACATAACTACATACATACTAATAAACTATTATAGACAAGCGTCAAGCGAATATGATTTGAAAAGCCATAGTTCCAAGTATCCAAACATCACTCAGTTAGARAATCTACAATAAATAATTAAGAATGAAATCTAGTTAAAATCATTGCAACTTAACTGTAAATTAAACATACTTACATATATACATACTGACATACATACATACATATATGCATATAGCTCGCGGTGAATAACGAGAAAAATTGAACAAAAACCGGCACACTGTTAAACTAACACCACAACAACAATAACAATAGCAACTATATAATTAATAATTAAAAAGTTGAAAATTTCAGTTTTTCCTTAAACAAATCACCGAAGTGTTTGCAGTTATAGAAACTTACTGAGCAGCACACTCAATCCAACCGACAACGCCGCTCGGCAACTCGGCAAATATTAAATTAAACTAAATGTAGCGTTATGCGGTTAAGAAATTAAAATGATGATTACGATTATGATTATAGACAAGTAGCTACGAACAAAATTATGCTTACATACGTACATAAAACACTCATTAACTCTTAAACTAAGTAAATTTAGTTAATTAATACTACTCATTTAGTGTAATGAACTAAAAGGAAACAAGAGGAGCTAAAAAAGCGAGCAATATATGCAAATATATATATAACTAATAATAACTGTAAAATAGCCATGTTTGTGTGAAACTCCTATACTTACAAAATATGTATACCGATTATACCATATATGAAATCGAGTCAAGGCAATATGAATGGCAACTGATGCATACTCACTCACGTGTAAGACGACGACGATTCGGCACTGCGTCCAAGCACAKGCAGTATTTCTCTTGTTTGTTCTAAGAAGATCGAAAAAAATAAAACATGAAACATGAAAGATAAAATATGTAACGACAAATATACATACCAATTAAGAATAAATATACAGTATCTAATTCAATTGTCTGGCGTTATWTGTTCCGATARGAGTTTTATACCCCGCAAYATGCTGCACCRGGCGTATAATAAGGAGTGAGACAAGTAGRSGTACTTTCTTCAAAAGACTTTTTTGACAGATCACGCATGAGTCGTGTCAAGTTGTCATGTYATTTTTGTTCACYTTTTTTGGTGTCTCATCTTGGAAAGACTTACGACTGAACGTTTACCATTCGTTCCACTTYATTACGAAAATTCATATTCTGTATAGAATGTGTTTCACGCGCTTGGCTCAACTTATAATCAACATAATCGGGTTATTGAGCATACTATTTGCAACATCATCACCCATCTTGMGACCCAGCACACATTATTGGATGATATTCGACCGAATAGACCACGCCCAGCGCTCACTGAAGAAAATATAGCAGCCGTAACTGAGAGTGTACACAAAAACCGTGGAGGGTCGATTCGTCGCTGTTCGCAGCAATTCGGACCGACGTATGGAACGACTTGCCGCATTTAACGAAGTGATATTGCTTCACTCTATGGACTATTGRAAAGTAAGATCCGACGTTTTCTAGCCAAATTTTGTTCACAGATGAGGCTCATTTCTGACTGTAAAGAAGCAAAATAACCGCATTTGTTTCGAGGAGCAACCTGAAGAGATTCAAGGGCTGCCAATTCATCCAGAAAAGACAACTGTTTGATGTGTTACCGTCAATGGCGACCGTTGTCGCGCCATGATAACCGACTATTGGATGTCTTAATGTGAAGTATGTGACCTCAGCGACACTTAGTTTCAACAAGATAGAACCACTTTTCACATATCGCAACAATCAATGGATTTATTCACTTTGGTGTGCAGAAAATTTCACGTTTTGGGTGGGTTCGTTGGCCACCAAGGTCGTGTAACGTCACACCGTTAGACTTTTTCCTGAGGGTATATGTAAAGTCTAAAGTCTATGCGGGCAATCCCTCTTCAATTTTGGACTTAGAGCAAAGCAGTTTGTGTGTCATTTGCCAGTTACCAGTMGAAATGCTCGAACGAGTCATCGAAATTGGACTCCCCATTAAATTCGAAGGTTTTGTGTAGGGAACCTCGAAATAGTTACCTGTCATAAGGCGGCTCACCTTAAAGGAACTATTCGTTGAAAGTTTTATCCTCAGACATTCATTGGTACTTGATACTATTATGTGTATATGCTGGGAAGAGAAAGAATCAAATCGAATTAAAAATTGTGTTATATGGGAAGTAGACCTTGGTTTTTGTTCGATTTTGCCCATTTTCATACTGTGCTGTAGGAATGTCAAGATAATATTACCAACGGATGGAAATTGGTCTCGAATAGGATTTTCTCATAAATGTCACATCCCACACCCCATAAAGCCTTTTGTATCAGCATCC
>NW_017535997.1:52443-74721 GCF_001853355.1 Bactrocera latifrons | reverse complement strand
CTCCAGTTGTGTGGTAAAACAGAACAACAAACGATATTCTAAGGATAGACTGTGATAGTTTTTAAGCGATTAAAAGATACTATTGAAATATAAACTACTAAATTCTAATTACTCGAAGTTGCTTTGCATTCTATTCTATCATCGGTGGCATTAGAATTTCAGCTAAATTTCGGAGTACCTGTAATGTGTAATTTCAATTATGTCGAAACTTCTAATGACTGAGCGCAAAATCAGACTCTTCGTAATAACCAAAAGTTACTTTTTGGATCTTTCTCTATCATCACTTATCCTCTCAGGCGTGAGCTGTGCTGTTGATAATTATTAGCCATTCAGTTAGTCGTATGGTCCACAATGTAGGTTTATGTTTAGAAATATGTACATATGGAATGAARGTGTGGACTGATATCACTCCCTCTTGGTAAAATTCAACATTGAGTCTAATTCAAATCAATTTCATCCCCTTCAAAGTAATCCCACTAGATGTAGTACATTATGCCAACGGATTTTCCAATCTTCGAAACACTGGTTGTAGTCACTTTCCGGGATGGCCTTCAGTTCCGTCTTCGCTGCGGCTTGAATATCGTATAAAGACGGTGTTCCCGGAGCGCTCTTTTGTGCTTGGTGAACAGCCAGAGGTCGCACGGCGCCATATCAGGGKAATACGGTCCTGTCATTTAAGCTTAAATTAGGTAAGAATCTCGGAATTCGAGATACCCAGCTCTAAGTCTGTAAWTATTGTATATTGGGTATCTCGAATTCCGAAGTGAACTTACTATAGTGACTGGACTAGGTGGTTGCGGAACGATATGGGTTGAGTTTTTGGCGAAATGATCGTTTAATGTCTTTGCTCAACAAATTTCGACATCGCAAAAAACGAAAAACTCACTTTTAGCAGCTCCCAAAACGACACGTATCTCAAAAACTAATGAATATTTTGACATGAACTTTGACATACTTAAATGCGACTGACAGTACTACCAACCTAAAAATAATAATTCTCCAAATCCTTCGACGCGCGCAGTTTAAAGTCAAATGTCACCATATTTTTTGGGCACAGTAGTATACTGGCATCCATATTTCAGGTAAAATTTATTGTTTCAAAGTTTGCGAAAACATTTATTAAACCAGGTTTCAGGGCACTATCACTAAATAACATATAACTCGCGAATAAGACTACATCAAATCCAATTCATTGTGGAATTAGGGAACTGTTGATTGAAGCATTTCATTGAAGAAAGAACAGACTAACAGATGCTATGTTCGTGAAGATATCTTTCGTGCAGACCACCTGTCGGCTAGCCTCTCCCTAGTAATGGCGCTTTGCCCGGGTCATTGCCCTATAGCGTTCACGCAGTATGGCGTCTGGAATCCTACCACCCCCTGCAGAAGATGTATGATAAGGTGGAAACAACACTTCCTTCTTGACTGTCCCGCGTTTGGAAGAATGTAGACATATGTAGAACTTCACGCAAGTGAGAAAAGTTCTCTGAGCGCTATTCACTTTGGAGTAATCAGAAATAATTATTTTTCATATGGCTCAGGCAGCTCACGACTTCTGGTGTTAGACGATGTATCCTCTGTTTAAGCAAAGAGCACTCGTTTGAAGGCGAGCTAAAGTGAGCAGAATACATCGTCGTCCAAGAAGTGCGACGGATGGTACAAACATTGAGCCGACTAGGTCCTTTTGGCATTTACTACAGTGGCCATATAAACAAGCGCAAATCCGGTGTGGGATTCGTGGTGGGAGAGAGACTCCATCGTCGAGTCCTAGCATTCCCATCGAAGGATGAACACCTAGCCAAAATCCGCATCAAATCGAAGTTCTACAATATATCACTGATTTGCGCCTACTTCCCGACGGAAGAGAAGGACTCAGCTTCCATGAAACATCCCCAAATGGATTGAGGCTAATCGACTTCGCCAGGGCCCGGAATACGGTTAAACCGGATACTGTATGAAGTAAATATATATACAACGTTCCTTTCTAGGTACTACAAATTTTCGGGCACTTAATACAGGTAAGTTCAGGTGTAATGAGATAAAACTAGAGAAATAAGAGAACTAAGAAAAGTTGTTGTAGACCGCTCATTAACTTTCGTTACTTCCTAATTATTTCTTATTACTACCGAATAATCTCGTAAATATTAATACCATCAAAGATAGAATAGAATGCAAAGCAACTACGATTAATTAACAGTAAGTCGTTTATATTTCAATAGTATCTTTTAATCGCTTAAAAACTATCACAGTCTATCCTTAGAATATCGTTTGTTGTTCTGTTTTACCACACAACTGGAGCGGGGGCGGCAGCGGCATAACGCAGAGTTGGTGCGTACGCGGGGGCGTAGGAGAAGGCAGCAGGGGCAGCGTAGGATGCCAAATGGGCAGGATAAGCGAAGGGAGCAGCAGCGTARCGGGCCAAAAGTGGTGCGGGAGCGGCAGCGTAGCGTGCGATCAAAGGTGCTGGAGCSGCAAGAGGGGCAATTGGTGCGGCCAATGGAGCAGCGGCTACTGGGGCGACAACCTTAGCGACTGGAGCGATGGGTGCAATGGATGCCTGGGCGACTACTGGAGCGAATGCGATGCCATTGTGGTTGCGTGCGACAACTTGACTGCTGGTGGCGGTGATGATAGGCGCCGGAGCGGCGACGGCCAACGGAGCAGCAGCTAGAATGTGAGGTTTAGCGGCAGCGCAGGCGATGGCAGCGAAGATGACAACAGCCTAGAAAAGTTACACAGATATACATATTTTTTATTAGTTTTAATGATTCACTAAGAAGTCGAACGGGATCGCTTACGTATTTGAACATTTTGAAAGGTTTTTTGTTTGATTTCTTCTGACTACTCGAGCTGTCTTCACGTTGAGCTGGCGAATGTTTTTGATAACTGCTACCGGTATGCTCATGCTTTTTATAGCAAACTAAGGTGTTTGACCAAAACTGTCTTCTCAAGTCCACGGTCTGTACTGTAGAGGGTTTGTCCCTGAAGAAACTTCATCACGTACTCAACGAAATAAACATACCACAGTATAAAAACTGTCTTTCTTCAGCCAGCGTTTTGTGTTTTCCCTAAAACCAAACATGTATCTGCGACGCTACTTGAATATGCAGCGTCGGTAGCGGCTTTGTGAAGACTGGCGTACAAATATACATACGAATGTGTGTGTAGAGGCGAAATGTTGTCAAACATTATTTATGGAGTTAAGTTGTCTTTACTGAAGTTACAAGTCATGGAAGGTAAACCATTATTGGTGAACTTGGCCATGAAAATGTGATAATGCCGGCAAATTTCTAGTGCTCAAGAAAGGAATAGTTGGAGTGTTTGTCAGTAAATATTTGGAAAGCATTCAGTGGAGCTGTCGCTTTTTGTAGCCGGTAAAGTTGGTTATTACGGCCGTCTGCCTCTTTATTACTTAGGATTGTGCGAACAAGTTTGTATATTTGGAATATCTAAAAAAAATAGTAATCGGGAATCTTTTGTGTCGTCAAGTACGTCCTTTGAAGACATTGTCCGATTTCGAAAATAAATTTTTCTRTTGCCAATACTTCTTGTACGATTCATCAGTCAATCTGAGACCTCGAAAAAAATAAGTCCCATATACCGGAATATTTTCGTATTTCCAAACAATAAACCGCTAGGAACTAGGTATGAAAAGTGCGACCTAACAACCAAAACAGACACTAGTATCCGACATGAATTCTTACGACAGAGAATTACAGGGATTGTGTCAATAAAAAAAAAAAAAAATAGTTGAACAATTCTTTAAAAACTTTCAAAATAGGCTCCTTCTGCGTCGATGTAGCGCTGAAAGTGCGATTTCCAAGCATTGAAGGCATGATGGAAGTCATTCTCCAGAATAGCCTTGAAACCCGAGGGGCATCCTACTTGGATCCCCTCTGTCGTCTCAAAGTGCTTGCGTTTCATCAGCTTTTTCAGTCAAGAAAACAAAAAAAGTCCAGATGCCCCATCTGGGCTGTAGGGCGACTGCGGAAGCGTTGGGATGCCGGCCTTGGTTAGGTAGCTGTTCACAAGAAAGGCGGTGTGAGCCGGGGCGTTGCAGTGGTGCAACTSCCAATCGGCTGCGAAATCTTGTCGAATCCGATTGTCCCTTCGCTTGAGTCTCTTGAGGACTTCCATGTAAAACTTGGTCTTGACGGTTTGTCCAGGAGGAACAAATTCTTGGTGGACGATGCCTTTGTTGTCCAAAAATGAGCAATGAGCATCGTTTTCACTTCGGATTTGCTCATTCACTAGCGACCTCTTCTCGGAWCTCTAAAAAGGCCTGGTGCCACCGAAACACACCACTTCTTGCTAAAATAACTTCAGGGTAAGCCTCTTTGATCACATCAAAGCTCTCTGTCGCAGATATACCGAGTTTCACTCAGAATTTAATCGCGTACCTCTACTATTAGCTAGGAACGCCCTCTACCAAATCCTGTGGGTGCGCGCTCCGAAGTAATGTCACGGGGGAAGAAAATCAGTCCTATTACTTTCCGAACGAACTTTGTAGGTTATGGTTGGTCAACTAATCCTGGGTCATTACATCCTTCAACATGTAATATGCTCCGAATTGCGTTGTACTACGATTAAATATTCACTGATTGTGCTGATTTTGAGTTGGAGGGGCTAGTTTGTGTMCATGTGTGTTGCTGGCAAGCTTGTCGTTACAATTTCTCGCGGATAGTGGCGTGGCAAACGCTTTTCGACCAAATTCAAATGGAATCCAGTTGAAAGACTGTTTTGCTTGGGGCTCATATTGGGATTTAACAGATTTATAAAGGACATTAAATGATGGCACCCTTTGTTTCTTTCGACTTAAAAAGCGAAGTTACACACCCGAAATCCTTAGAGGATTCGAAMAGCAAATATTTCAAACTCGACATCTAACTAAGCAATAAATGTAACTTCGAAACATMGTTKGCGAACTTCGAACCWCGAATTATKAGTTATATCCTTGTAAGCACATCGAAATTGTGAATTCGTATTTATAGCAGTGGAAAGTTCGAAACGAGACAAATAGTTCTGATGCTGGCTATCTTTGAATTCTTCAGTGCTGAATTCGAAGAGTTCGAAAATTTTCGTTTSCGAAACGCAGTTCCTASAAAAATTTATGGTTCGGCATTCGAAAGTCTGTGCACGATATATGCCGCTACGATATAACACATTTTCACGCATCCTTTTTATGGCCACGTGGCGGAATGAACTGTGAGCCCACGATTCAGTGCCATGAATTGAACTGTGGAAGTCACTCAATTTCGACCAGATGAACGTATGAATAGTGGACTCCGATTTTTTTGATATACACACTGCCCACATTGCCTTAAATGCACGCTCGTGTGTATGGTTGTGTGTGTGTGTAAGTGTGTTTGAGCAACCACTACAACGCTGGCAGCTTCTGCGCGCTACACAACTTAGTCAACACGTTTTAATTGCTTTCACAAGCAACCCCCTTTTTAAATGATTTTTTATTCCTGCAATATTAAAATCTATATGTTCGTATGCACGCATGTGTGTGTGTGTGTGTGTGCACATGCCAGTGCATAGAATTGTAGAAAAATTATAAATACATACAATAAAGTACAATGAGGATTTTCGGTATGCTGCTTGGATGCTTCAAGCCGTTCTGTCAAATTCTGAAATGCAACAAACTTTACTAACGGAACATTGTYTCGCTAGCCGGCATATCCAAAAGTGTACTCCCACTCGCCTGTCCACAACTACACGCAGCCGCCCGTGGGTGTGTGTGGAYGCAAATTCACGTGTTTGTGCTGGTGTATTTCCGGCGTGTGCATTTCAAATCCTTGAAACTAAATCAAATTTTAGAAAATAAAATGAAAGAGGGAATTAAATATCAAAAATGCTTCAATTTACCACAAACTCGTCTCAGCATGGAGTATTAATTTAATTTTACTTTCGTTATTTTGCCRAAATCTTTTACTTTATAAGCAAAAYTCATCGAGTGTCTAACATTCTAAATTGACTTGAGTTTTGCTTTGGGCGTTAGACTTGATATCAGAGAATGCAATATTTGGACTCAGCGATTGATTCCAATTTAATTATACATACTTCTCTTGGAATTATATTTACAGTTCTGTCCTATAGGAATAATATGTATTGTTGTTGTTTTTATAGCGACAGAATACTGCCGAGTTGACAGTCCTTGGGTGGAAAGAATCCTGGTCTGTTCCGTCTACGTAGACCCGGCTGTCGTGGGAACGGAAATACTAACGGAATACTAATACGGAAGGGGTGCCGACGTAGTACTCAACTCAACTAATATTGAAACAATTTGGCTCCAATATATTCTAATAATTATGATCTGTAGAATTATCTGGAATAGGATTTAGCCTGCGTCGTCTGACACAATTTTGTAATTAGGTATAACACGATCGGTGTCTACCATAGCTAAATGACGGGTGATCCGAGTAGAGGTACTTTTTTCAATAGCCTTTTCTGGCGAATCACGTGTGCGTCGTGTCAGCTGTCATATTACTTTTGTTCCGTATTATTTGGCCCATCTTGAGAACCAATATTCATTACGGGATATTATTCGACCGAGCAGATTACAATCAGCAAGCAGTGCAGAAAATATAGTAGCCGTAACTGAGAGTGTACACGTAGACCACACGTAGATCGTGGAAAGTCGATTTGGCGCCGTTCGCAACAACTGGGGCTGTCTGGAAACACTCGGCACCTTCTAGGCGAGTTATTTAATTGAAAGCGTAAAAACTACAACTTGTACAAGAACTGAAGCGCTTTATCCTTAGCGACATCGCTTCTCTCTATGGACTCTTGAAAACTTCCAAGAAGATCCGACGTTCTCGAACCAAATTTTGTGCATTTTTGGCTCAATATGTATATATTACAAATAAGCCAAATTCCCTCATTATAAATGACGAGATACAAGAGTTTCTGTTTCATCAAGACCAACCATCAACCATCGGCTTTTTAGCGTTTGTGAACCGTCGGATCTTCACAAAATGATACCGGTGCGAACATAACCGTGAATGGTAACTCTTATCGCGCATTGAGAACCGACTATTTGTAGCCTGAATTTGAAGCTAATGATCGCGGTAACATTTAGTTTCAACAAGATAGAACCACTTTTCACACATCGCATCAGTCAATGGATTTATTGAGATAACACTTAGCAGATAGTTTCACGATTTAGGTCGGTCGTTTGGCCACAGAGATGGTGTGATATCAGTCAGATATAAAGCTTAAAGTATATGCGGGTAATCCCGCGTCTCGTCAAGCCTTGGAGCAAAATGTTACGTGTGTCATTCGCCAGTACTAAAAATAGTAATAAAAAAACGGTTAGCCCACCGGAGACGTCGCCGATAACAATTGAAAGAGATAATCTTCAAAAAATAAATGTCAAAAAATATTTTTGATAGAAAGAATGATAAAAAATATCATCCATCCAATATTTGAAGTTTCTGTTTTTTCTGTATAAAGTAGCTAGCCTGGAAATGGATCACTCTTTATAACCTCTTATGCACTTTTTTCCCTTAATGCTACTGCAATATTAAAAGACAAATAATAAGTTTATTTGTTGTAAATATTATTTTAAGTGATTATTTTTTTTTTTAATTTCGTGCTTCATAACAATAAAGTAGATATGCCTTTCAAATACCATGCAAAGTTTCATAAATATATTTTCTATCCTTTCATTTAATATATGCCTGTACGTATTGATTACTATTTCGGGAAAAATTAAATATATTTTTAGAATTAATTAACTAACCTGTACTTCGGTTAGACGTTTACCTGTTTCATAGACTCGTGGACATTGCAGAGTAGCTAGAAATTATTAGAATTAGTTAACCGTRCCGCTGGTATGCTGATCGAGTAGGATAACGGCGCAGAGCTATGGCAGYTGGACGACGCCTGTAAGTAAATCGAGAGCGCAGACGGCCGGGGACTGCTCGGATGAGTGCCAAACGCGCAGGTGCGTACGCAAATGCTGGCGGGACAAAAACGCGAGTCGCCTGTGAGATTAAGGTGGTGGGAATAATAGAAGGAACAGGCAAAGTTGGTGGAAATGGTACTAAAGGCGCAGCTTGTTGGGCTATAGGAACTATAGGTGGCCGCAGCACTGGTGAGGGCGCTGCTAGAGGCACACTTGTATGCGCAACAGGAATACTGTTCAGTGGAACGGCCACGGCTGGCGGATTAACACCGAGAATTGGCGCCACAGCTGGTTCATTTATYGGCTTATTGTGGACCTGGTATATGAATTGGCTGCTAACAGCGCTGGCACTTGGCAGGATCTCCACGTCCGGATCGAGCGGCGCSGTAGCAAGCGGCACAGCGGTCAGCACTTTGGTGAACAAGGAAGCGCAGCAGATGCACAGCGTCAGGAGCTGCAAAGCAATTTAAATGGTTAATAAACAAAAACGAAAGAGGCCGTTAGAGGCCGCCAAGCGGATATATTCACTTTTRGCCACATTTTCTTCACGAGTAGTCCAAGTAGTCCACGTGTTGCACTCTACAATTAGCGATTATCGAAATACTTATCATTTCCCGATAAGCTTTTGCTTTTATATTGGAAATGTATTCTACGGGGGCTTGACATAACTCTTACGGAAAATTCGAAGAAAGCAAAAACAGTGATRACATTTCACTCAAAGCCTTTTTGAGCGTATTTTTTTTTTAGCTAATTTCGCATATTATTGGTTTAGGATTATTTAATGTTGTAAATGAAATTRTCATTTTCACTTTCAACCGCTGTGGTTGGCGTTGGCGTTGACGGGATTGCGACAAATAGCGGCAATGCGCTGACAGCCAAGTGTCAATTAACGCTCGCCACACTACTAACCTACAAAGAATAATTGCCAAGTTTGGCCAGCAGACAACAGCTACCACGCACTCTAAATGCAGCCGCATGCATGAACAATAGAGTGCGCATGCGCAACAGTTTGACGCGGCGGCGCACAGTTACTACTTACCCATTGAAATACCATCAACTTGGTGTAAAAGCATGTATTTGATAAAACACATACTTGTAATGCCTCGATATACATATTTACATATGAATGTAAGTTATAAAAAATTGATATTCTAATCACACTTAGTCACTAAGTCTGCGCGCCAATGAATCAAACAAAGCGCACCAACGACCCGGCGACCGCCACACGTCGCACATGGAATTCCCATYAAACAAACATAGTCGAACGCTTTAAATAATTCGATATATATGCAAGCACTAGATCAGCGTGGCAATACTTGAAAAATATATCTAAATACATACATACATACACATTCCGTCCCTCAATCTTTTGCAAATGAAGCCAGTGTCCAACAAATAAGCAAATGTCCGAAGAATAAGTAAATTTAAGTAAAATACCAGTAATGCGTTGAAGATTTTTTTTACTCGCCGACATTTCGCAAATGTTGACCACGACCCCAACTGTTGAGCGCCAACTGAAGTAGTAAATTTGTTTTCATCAGTTCTTTGATTTTTAAGAAAACTGACACTTTKTTTTCAGAAAACACTCAGACAGTTACAATTTAATGGGGAATGTTTATTATCATTCTATCTATTAATAACAATCTTTGGCATTTATTTTTTTGAAGATTATCTCTTTCAAATATTGGCCGCGGCTACGACAGAGACGGTCCTTCCTTTGYCCAATTTTSGATGATTCGTTTGCGTACTTCGACTGGTAACTGACGAATGACACGCGCGATTTTGTTAGCATGGACTTTAGACTTTATATATCCACAMAAGAAAAAGTCCAACGGTGTGAAATCACCAAACTTCGCCGAGATCACGAGCTTCAATTTTAGGCATCAAATGTTCGGTTATCATCTGACGATAACGGTCGTCATTGAGGATTACTTTCTAACCGGTATCATTTTTGAAGAGTATGGACCGATAGTTTCACTGGCTCACAAACCATACAAAACCGTTATTTTTTCGGGATGATCAGCTCTTGAATCTCTTCAGGTTTCTATTCGCTCCAATATGGCAATTTTGCTTTTTACATACYCATTGAGCCAGAATTGGTCGTCATCGCTGAATAAAACTTGGATCGAAAACATCGGACATTCTTGGAACTTATTAAAAGCCCATAGAGCGAAGTGATGTCGTTTAGGATGGTCGATCGGCTTTAAATCTTGCGCAATCTTATTCGCTTTCAACTTAAGGTCTAAACGTAAAATGCTTTAAGTCGTTCAATACGTCAGTCCGAGTTCTTGCAAACGGCACCGAATCGACTCTCCACGGTCTTAGTGTACACTSTCAGCTATRGTTGCTATATTTTCTCCACTGCGTGCTGGACGTGGTCTATTCGGTYGAAAGGTCGTTAGAAGCTGGGTATATAAGGGGTCCCAGGGAGTAGAACATTGAAATTCCCCACTACTTCGAATCGCATCGTGGAGCCGTTGCCTGGTGATCCCTTTTATGCTCACACACCGGCGAGGGAATTGTGGKCTGAGCAAAAYCCATGGAGRGGAKGTTCAAAACTTGTCAAGTTGGGCATAAYCTCATTAGAAACATCTTGAATGTTTTTCCRTATTACWCGCACAGCGGAATCGCAGGAAACTGCAAAGCCGTTTTGCTTGATTGGAAGCGAGTCGGTTGTTCGATATCTTATTGCGCTCTAAGGCTGGATTTTTGGAGCTCCAGTCAGCTTGGCAAGCGCTGGTTARCAACYAGAACGAGTGCGAGATCTTTCTGGTTCAAAGTGAATTGTACACTGTGCAATAGGTACACACGCGGTATTACCAAAATTTTGTCGCACGCTCTTTGCAAAATCTGTCTGGAGGAAAGCAAGGTGGAAATATCTTGCCCTTTTTTTAATCTTTTGTCCGGCTTTTGAGCTTGAGATTGAAATATCTTGGTAGACACATATTTGACCAGCTTAGCGAAGTGGCTGGGATTGATATTAATCGACTTTATAAATTTGTGATAAGCCCAAAACGCTTCGACGATATCTTTGTCCAAATGAGATCCATAGATTTGTGGAACAATCTTACGACCTACCTAACTGGTTTTTGGCCTCGGCTTGAATGCCATTCACCGAATTTTGGTTTCCTCGGTTTGATGAAAATAAGGACTTCCACTGAGTCGTAAAGCATCTATTTTGTGATCTCTCCTCGACGATCAAACGATTCAGGTCTTTTGGTRAAAGTTACGCTTTGACATGTTGCATACCGAAAACAGTAACCAATATGCAGTGAGTCGATTTATTTGTCAAGAACCTCTGCTATCTCTATGATTACGAACATGGCAATTTAAAGCATAGTTTCTCTAGCTTTTTCTTTGTTATCGTATTACTAAGCCTGGATGGACGTGGCAAGGTTTCCATGACTTTCCGACCGTTTTTTGCCACTCAAATATTTGTGTTTGTCTTAAAGTGGATTCGCCGAATTATTTTTCAACATTTTCAACGGTTTAATTTCAAACAGAACTCTTTATTTTGGAAGACAGTCCAGACAAACTTGATCACATAGTATAYACATAGCACATATGTATATACATWTATATGTACATAGCACATAGATCTGCCAGCTTTGAAAGTTTTAAGTTTTAAATTGTTGCTTCAACAGAAATATTTCTCGACTCTTCTCTTAATCAGTTCATGAATTCGCCGTGATAAACTCTTTTCGTCTGTATTCTATTGCATACATACACCAATGTATATAATGTAAATATATKTGGAAGTACATTAATAAGTATATACTTCAATTTTCAAACGCTTATAACTGGATATTGACGTGCAGACGAAAACACGAATGCCTATATGTATATACAGGTATATATATATGTAGTGTATAAATATAATAGATATCTACTAACTGAAAACTAACTTCTTGCTATAAACATTCCTTGATAATTTGCCAACGGCGTATAACGACGGCAAGTCCTTGAATGGCAGTAAACTGAGCACTTTTGTATTGTTTTGCAATGGAACGCAATTTGTAGAGCTATACACACCGCGATATATACTCCTAAGCTCGGCATGTGTATGTATAAGCGAGTAACCGCACCGCACAAAAGCCATACAACCGACCATACCGTCACTCAAAGTGCTACGGTTTTGACAAATTGATGTCGCAGACGACGAACATTTGCATTAAGAAGTTAACAAAAGTTGGCAAAGCGTTCAACCAACCTCACCAGTGGCRTGGCAAGAGGTAAAGAGCCAGGCGTAGAATAGGTGGCRGTAGCAGTAGCAGAATATGCCAGAAGGAGGGGAACACGCTCTAAGTAATGCGGCATGATGTGCAATGAGCGCTAACCACCGGCTCCACCCTATAAAATGCGAGCGATCCACTGTAGTGGAATGCATTCTATGCACGACTCAGCGCACCATCGTTGATTAAAAGCGGCAAACTCAAGAATTCGCCACGAATAAGAAGCAATATAGTAAGGAAGAAGCCAAACAGAACAAGGAGCGAAACCAATAGCAAAAACAAGAACAAAAACCAAAACCAAATAAAAGACCCATCAAATATTACTCAGGATGTCGAAACTCGTAAGTGGTTGATTGAATTGAGGAAAGGACTTTTTATTTGCGCACAGTTATGTATTGACTTTCCTACATTCTTCTAGTTGTCGTTGTTGTTGTTGCTGGTGATTGCTCTGAGTGCTAGCTGCGTGACAGCTAAGCCCGACCAAGTGGCCGTAGCTGCGCCTGTTGCTGCTGCTCCAGTTGTTGCTGCTGCYCCGGTTATTGCTGCCGCCCCATACACTGCCGCAGCCGCAGCCGCACCGCCCTATRCCGCTGCCTATRGTGCGCCCTACGCYGCATATTCAGCACCCTACGCGGCATACACTTCAGCGTACGCTGCACCCTACTCAGCGGCATACACTGYCGCCTACACGAACGCTCCATTCAACTCTGCGGTCGCCAGCCAACGCGTGGATATACAAAGCAATTACTACGCAACACCACTGATAGCTGCTGCGGCACCTGCCAAGTTGGTCGCACCACCTGCTCCCATTGCTGCGGCAGTTCCGGCTCCTGCTCCTGCCCGTTTTGTTGCGCCGGCCGCCGCCTACCCTGCCGCCGTGTCAGCGGCTTACACAGCTCCTTATGCCCCCATTGCCGCAAACGGTGTGCCAGCCGCTTATACTGCTCCTTACATCGCTCCATCCGTCGCTGCCGTAGCTCCAGCTAACTATGTCGCTCATGCGGCTGCGGCTGTGGCTCCAGCTCCAGCTCGTTACGTTGCCCCCGCCGCTCCGGTAATAGGTGCCCCAGTTGCTGCTGGCCCAGCCAAGCTGGTTGCACCAAGTGTTGTTGTCTGAGCCRATCCACTCGTATGTGCGTTGCTAAAACCGATAAATTCATACATATCTGATGACGAATACGTGAATTCTCTTCTCTAACTCTAAGTTGACACCTGTTAACCTTACCCATCATTGTTTTTATTGTGTTTGCTTTTGTTTTTATGCGGGAGTATTCATTATTAATATTGCAAGTACCTGAATAAAAGGAAGAAATGTGCTCTTAAATGTGCCAGCAAATTGTTTAAGTACCAGCCACACACCTACACACATACGGGCACTCACACAAATGCGGGTTTCCATTGCTGAAAGGTTGCTCTTATCAAACCGATTTAAAATGGGGTAGTCTTGGGTGTAGTGTTAGGCGATAAGTTTATGGAACTTTAATACCAAATGAAGAGAGAAGTGTACAACAGAACGTCTCCACTAGTTCAAGTCGAAGTCGGGTAATCTGCGCATAATTTTAGCTCTAGAATCGAGACCCCTTATCGATGCTGCGGCTTTAATCAGTACCTGTTCGATGTATTAAGTATTCTCACAGATTGTTCGAGGCAGATATATCTAATTTTTACCAGTGGTTCATTATACCAAGACTGGCGAATTAATTGACAGAGAGAGATTTATTAGAATAAGTCCGGCGAATTAATTGACAAGGAGAGATTTATTAGAATAAGTCCGGCGAGTTAATTGAGAAAGAGCGACAGATGGAGTGAGTATATGAAAAAGTGCCAGGCATCTGTGAGCTTGGAAAATATACGATTTACTGCTGGGTGTGCACATTCGTGGTTCAGAATGCGAGTGTCTTGTAAGGAATGCGATGAAATTCTTCAGTTCCTTTTATTTTGAGTGTGGTATTGTCATAAGCTAAGAGAAATTGAAATGCGAACGTGAATTTATGGTCACTTCACCTAGCAAGAGCTTCTCGAACGTCGATATGACTAAAGACTTATGTTCACTCGTGTGTTAGTACCTTAGAAGGAACAGCGAAATTATATTTSGATCTAACAGCGCAAACGTGGGCTGCACTGTGCGATATTGGTTTGTTAGTTTGACCAAAAATTTTAATAGATATGGAAAAAATATTTAATAAAATATTTATGTATAATTATCTACTTCTTCTTCTCCTTTGTTGGCGTAGACACCGCTTACGCGGTTAAAGCCTAGTTAGTCCGTTTCTTGTTTTAGAAATTTGGCGCCAATTCGAGATACCAAGTGCAAAAACGTCCTCTTCCACCTGATCTCTCTAACTGAGTGGAKGTCTTCCTCTTCCTCTGTTTCCTCCGGCATTTATCAAAAGGGGGGTCTATCATCCGAGGCTGTTGTTTCGTTTTCATTAAAGGCGCTTTTTACGAGACGGGTTCCAAAACAAGCGCACAGCCCTGTGAAGGGATGGCCTTCTCACTTTACCTTGCTTTCAAACGAATGTTCTTTGGCTACCAAAATGATACTTGGTCTAAGATCGGAATTCGCTGCTTGAGCTATGTGTTAAGGAATCGATTCTGGCTCTTTCATCTCCTAAGTAAATGGCGCTCAAAGAACTTTCGATACTTGCGTGAACTTCTACACATGACTCCATCCTTCATAAATATCTATAATATCATGTTACTGAGTTTCTTAAGATTTCGGAAATTGTGTYCAGTACCGACCAAGCTTTTCAATGAAGCACAAATATAGGGAGAGAAGTGAAAAATCATTACCGTCGTTCTACAATTCAAGCAAACTAAAAGTACTAACTAGTTCGTAATGTCAAAATCTTAACTTTTTATCGGAACCATGTAGAGCCTATGAGATCTGAAGTGATTGCGAAACAATAAGTCATCGTTCTGTGAAACTTCTCGTCACAAAGMGGTCTGCGCTGTGCCATACCTTTAGGTGGGTATTTGCTGACTTTCTATCTTGTTTCGACGCCGAATCCATTCGCCTTCCTTATTTGTAGGAGTGCAGACCACGTGAGCAACCATATGTGATGCGGCCGACGCTTTTGGTTTTGCAAAACTCAATTTAATTTTGCTTTATGCTCAACAATTACTCCGCAAAAGTTAGTTGCTCATGTTTTGTATTTTACTATTTTATAGTGTTAAATCAAATTACGAACCGGCAAATTAATTTAAATACTTCCTAATTAACTTTTATTACGATTACTTTGTCTATCGACAACAAGCCGCACATATACTAAAATATTATATAAATACTATGAGAGTRTGTGTRTGCGTTTAGTGCGAGTTACTAGGCAACTTCAGTTGTGGCACAGTTTGGCTGAGAGTTYGCGGGCGCATCGGCGCTGACGCAGCATAATGGAGATGAGCTGTTGGCGCGACTGAGGGTGTGGCAGCCCGCACCGGAGCAGCAGCTTTCCGTTATGGTTGCGCGCAATCGCTTGGCTGCTGTTGGCTGTAATGACGGCGCTGGTGCAGCAACAAAGGYCAGCGGTGCGTGCAGATTGCCGAGCGTGGTCATGACGTTGGCAACGATGGCAACACTGACAATAGCCRGAAWTAATTTGATATCAATTAACACGAAAAGTGAATGTTTCTGGGCGTTGTCGCATAAGCAGCTTACTTATTTGAACATTCTTGGAGATTGATGATSTAAGTTYAATGGCTACTGCTGCTGCTTCGAGGGCTCCCAARGTTGCCAATTGCAAAGGAAAGCCAATTGCGTTTCGAAAATAGCAAGAGGCTACCAATTTGTATCGCCTAAACGTGTTTGCTCTCTTTGAATTGTTAAACTCCCGCTTGTGAATAGCGTAAGGCGGTTGTGTTGTACAACTTTATATTAATGTGCATTGTTGTTGCTTTACGTACGGTTCTCGTAACTGACCCTTGTTAACAAATTTAGTCGCTCGAGTTTTTTSTATTTTCTAATTTATATTTTTTTTAGCTTTCTGTTGTTGTCAAACATAAACTTTGTCGGCAACGTTATTTGCATACGAAATGTGAAATGAAGAGCGAGCGACTCGCTTTTACATCATAAAACCTGACAGACATTTTTCGCGAGCATGTGCTCTGAATTTTTAATTAGTTTTAAAGTTTGTGCAAACACTCAAAAAGTACATTAATCGCAGACTTTCCGTTGCAGCTGCAACTAAAGAGAATTTCTGCAAAGGTCAATTGTTAATTAATGTCGGAATTAGTCTCCTTCTATAATAATAAATGACGGCACTGCTGGCGAGGATACTTACGAATTCCTTTAGTGTTAGAGGACTCTTTTAGGCGCATGCAGAAGAAGATATCTTGTTTGGAAGAACGMCATATGGGATTAGCAAGGACCTTGTGTACGTATTTGCTATGGATTGTTTTCTCAAYATTTTRCTTTATAGTTAYGGATGCCTGTAGCTCTTTGCAGGAGTGTGTTTTCAATCAAAAATTGAAAATTTYTATATCTTTAAACTCAGTTTTGGAGCCAAATCGAAAATCACGTGCAGCCAGGTCGTTCTTCACTTGATCTCTCCAACGGAGTGGAGGTCTTCCTTTTCCACTGCTTCCACCAACCAGTATTGAATCGAAAATCTTCAAAGCTGGAGTGTTCTCTTCCATTCGGACTGCATGTCCYWGCCAGCGGTTGATGATTCGCTGAACTATATCAATGGCATCGTATATCTCGTACAGCTCATCGTTCCATCGACTGCGGTACTCGTTGTTGCCAATGCGCAAGGGACCATAAATCTTCCACAAAATTTTTTTCTCGACCACTTCTAAGTCAATTGTACATGCCTTCGCACCATATAGCAAGACGGGTATTATGAGGGACTTGTAGAGTTTGGTGTTTGTTCGTCGGGAGCATATCTTTGCATCGACTATCGACAGTATTCGCTTTTGCGCAAGCGATCAAAAATCTTCCGCAAAACCTATTTCATTAAGACTTCAAAGGCCAACTCATCAGATGAAGTCATTATCCTTGCCTCCGCACCATATAGCCGGACGGGAACGATGAGGAACTTGTAAAATTTGGCCTTTGTTCGACGGGAGAGCAGCTTATTTCTACTTAGTCCATAGAAGCACCTGTCGGCAAGAGTGATTCGATGACATTAATCATATTGAAAAACATTCCCGATCTATTGATGGATATTTCTAGGGTTCAGTTACTCCAGTTTCCAGATTCCAACGTAATTTTTCATTTAATTTTTTACTTTGTGCATTGTTTTGTTTTGAAAATAAGTGGATTGAGACAGTAAAAAATTCGGTTAGAAATATTTAAAGAGCCCTCACCATGATTTGCGGTATACTGTACTTGAAACCCAYAAAAGAAAATGTCTAACCTCATAATATTGACTTGTAACTAGATATTATATTTATATGATATTAGAGGAATTATTTTAAAAACAAACTGTAATGCCTTTTCCCATTTGGAACACACATTTAATGACATAGTTTCTAAGATCATGATAGTTATAAGACTTCGTTGTTGCCTGCTGTTTTTACGATTTCCCGCCAAAGTGCTCAATAATGCTTTTGAATTKTTCGCTTTTTTCTTCATTTCGTTAAATGTAGATGTTTCGAAACACGCTCTGTGGGTGGGTCTTGAGACAGCCGAAGTACTTAGTAAAACGTAAATTTGCATTTGTTTCGCCTCTTCGCATTAATATGTATATTTTCAGTGGCAGTCGTGCATGAATTTTCACTTGTGCTCTGTCCTCTTTCTGGTTTTATGAAAATTCTCTTATTCCGCCAATAAATATTTCAGAAAGTACACAGAGGAACACCTACATCAGCATCCTCAATGAGATTCACATCCGCAGCCACTACCATTTCCGCTAATGTGCTTATGTATACGAAAGCACAAATTATGCGCGTACATATTTGGAGCCGTACGGAGGTGCGTTAGGGTGTGACTATAAGAATTTGTGCACCAATAAGTAAACGTGACCTTTTCTTCTTCATTGAGAATGCCTGCAAGATTGAATAAATGCTTTTTACTTTAGAAAGGAAGTGAGGAAGATCGTCAGGCTTTGGATTGCAACGAAACTTTCAGGAATAATTTCAAGAATAATTATGGTTCGTCGYTGAAAAATAGGTTGAAGTTTTGTAGCATTATGATATGAGTTGAAATGGTTTGGTTACTTTCAAGCACGGTTCCTCTTTAGACCTGGTACCTAATAATATTTATTTGCATTGAAACTTATGTAGAGATCAGAAAGGGAGCACATAGGTACAGAAGAGCAGGTTAACCATGTAGGTCTCTGCAATATGTACACAAGAGCAGTGAGAGCTGTCAAACCTCTCTTAATGACCGCCAGTGCCAAGTGCTTTGATGGCGTGACCATAAAACTCAAAGCAGTTTTCTTGGGCGTAGAAAGGGATCACCACAATGCCTGCATATAAGTGTACGAGTATATATTTGAGTGCGCCTAATATCTAAGAGATGTGTATAAGAGACAGGTGTACAACAGAACGTCTCCACTAGTTCAAGTCGAAGTCGGGTAATCTGCGCATAATTTTAGCTCTAGAATCGAGACCCCTTATCTGCTGCTGCTGCTGCGGCTTTAATCAGTACCTGTTCGATGTATTAAGTATTCTCACAGATTGTTCGAGGCAGATATATCTAATTTTTACCAGTGGTTCATTATANCTTGTCTACTTTCTATTCGTGTAATTTATTTAAAGCCAAGTCAGTAAAGCATTTTTCTCGCAGTCACTTGCACTTGAGGCGGTATTATCCGACTTAAGCAAGCCCCGACGATTGCAGCAATAAATGCAGTGCTCTCGCTAGTCAAGTAGAAGTGGCGGCGACTCCCACTAGGCGCTGCTGCTGCTGCTGCACAAAACTGGAGTAGATTTGTATTGGGAACGTTCTAGGCACATAAATTCCAGGAGGCACCATTAAGCACAAACAAATGACTTCGGAAGTGGAGTGCGAAAGAGTGCGGAAAAGGCACGGAAGAAGTGCAAAGGAAATGGCAGTGGCGAGGGGAGAATACGAGAACATCGTACCTACATTATGGATTATGTACAAGTCAGAAAGCTGCAGCAGAAGCGCACACAGCAAGCTTAGCGGGTAGCAACTCGACAACAAAGCAAATCATACAACCATAAACACACCCAAACACACACATACAGCTGTCTATGTGTGTATCTAGGAGCACACAGTCATAGTATTGTTGCGTAGCCACCTGCGATGCGCTGCGCAGTTTTGCTGCCATTACACAGAATAGGAATACCTGAGAAGGTTTAAAGCAGTTACTTTTGTAGTGGATTATTCTACTTTTTTAAGTTTTTTAAGTTCTCGACTCGTGTTGCCTCAAAGAGAAATATGGCATATTACAAGGGGGCCAACTGAAGTTGCTGCATTAAAGTTGAACTTSTGTGCGTGCGCGCGAGCACTGCGGGCGTTTGGGCGGGCGGGCGGTCTTTCATGTAGCCACTATTTATCGCAGTCATTTGGAGAATAAATAGGTTGGTGAAAATGCTTTTTGATGCCAGCAAAAAAGGAGTACTGCAACACAATGGTGCAACATAAATAAATAAAGGACTGCAGAGCGACTTTTGTATAGACTATGCTGTTTTATTACTATTTTTAATTGTTTGTTATCTTTTCTTAAATTAATTTAAGCAAAATGAGTCGTCGTCGTGTTGTTACCATAGCGCTGGTGCGGCTGCGTAGTGCAGAGGCGCCGCGTAGGAGGGAGCGTACGCCAAAGGAGCGGGTGCAGCGAGGGGGGCTGTGTACGCGAGCGGAGCAGCTGCGTAGCGGGCGAGTGGGGCGGCAGCGTAGCGAGCGACTGGTGCAATGGGTGCGGCGAGCGGTGCGGCAGCGTAGCGGACCAACGGTGAAATCGGTGCAATTGGGGCGGCYAAAGGCGCAGCCGCTAGAGGGGCAGCGGCAACAATTGGTGCGGCGGCAATGCCATTGTGGGTTCTTGCAACAACCTGGCTGCTGGTGGCCGTGATGATCGGTGCTGGTGCGGCGAGGGCGAGCGGTGCGGCGGCCAGTGGGGCGTGCAAGAGACCGGGCTTGGCGGCAGTGCAGGCAATGACAGCCAGGATAACAATSACCTGAAATTATTGTGAGTAATCCAAAATTAATTCGATGCACACCAGGGGCTATGCGGTTAAACTTACGTGCTTGAACATTTTGCTTGAGTGATATTTCTTAAGTTGCTTGTGTGAAGACAAGTTGACTTATGATGCCCATCAGTTAACGGTTTCGGCTTTTTATACCCATTCTTCGGCGGTTAAAACACCTGCTATTTTACACACACACACACACACACACAATACACAAGACACAAGAGACCCAAGGCACTGACCACGCACAACACGAAAGACATTCTGGTGCTTCCATGCGCCATKGGGTCTTCGGGGTCGCTTATAAATGCGTGGCACGTACGCGCCGCTTTTACGCCCRTGCGCACTGCTGCGTTAGGGCATTGTAAGTTTTTTAAGGCTGTTTGCAGTCACACACAAATATATGCATGTATGTGTGGTAAGCGAATGCGTAGAATTTGGACGTTTTTTCCCTTTTGTTAAGCGTTTCCATAGTTATAAATATTCACGTAGGTCTTGTTATTGTTGCCTCSACAAGGGCAAAGTTCCATCGGCTTTTAGCAATGCTGAATGAATTTCATAATTTTCGGGCAATATTTCATTGAGTCGAGTGGGGATAGTCGCGAGCCATTAGTCATAACAGTAATAATCGTGTTTTGGGCGTTAAAACTGCATGAGTCGCCGTTTTTGAGCAGTTGGGATATGTATGTAGTCACTAGTATTGGCTTTAGCTTAATGAAAGAAAAATATATGAAAAAAAAATCTTAACTGCGGATGCACCGACGCTATTATACCCTTCACAAGCACCAAAGGTTCCTTACTTGATTCCGATCGCTCAGATTGTATGTGCTATAGTAATCTGATCTGTTCAATTTCTTCCGAGCTATCATTGCTTTAGATAATGATCYGAGCCAAACTTCCTGGAGATGCCTTGTGAAATGAAAAATTTTTACATACAAATACTCGATTCCGATTGTTTAGTTTGTATGGGAGCTAGATATGCTATGGTAGTTCGATTTCGATTTCATCGAATGAGCAGCTCYTTGATGAKATAAGCACAGGTGCAAAATTTAAGATCGRTATCTTAATAATTGAGGAACCAGTTCATTCGAGGGCAAAACGAAATATATCGTGTCATCAAACAAACAGTCGTCGTACACGCAACTTGGCTCCCACGGTCATAACACGGTCATAACATAGAAGTCGAAGAAGAATAACATAGTTCCGCATATCTGGAATTAGAATTAACACCAACAAAAATTTCAGTTTCGAAATCCAACGCAGAATAACTCTTGCCAACAGATGCTAATGCGGACTGAGTAGCCAATTGAGAAGCAAAGTCCTCTCTCGACAAACAAAAACCAAATTCTACAAGTCAGTCATCTCCCTATCCTGCTATATGCTATAGAGGCATGGTCGATGACAACATCTGATAAGTCGGCGTTATGWGTTTTCGAGAGAAAATATATTGAGCTGTAGGAGATATACGACGACATTGACATAGTYCAGCGAATTAAAAGACAGCGGCTACGTCGGCTAGRTCATGTCGTCCGGATGGACGAAAACACTACAGCTCTGGAAGTATTCGAAGCAGTACCCACCGGGGGAAGCAAGGGAAGAAGATGACATCCACTAACTCCCTACAGTTACACCAGCTAGGCCATGTCAGTGTATATAAATCTTTGAAAATATCTAAAGCTACATCAGCTGGTGATGACTGAATAAGAGGAAAACCTAATTGGAAGATAAATTYGATTGAAATGGTGAGCCAATTAAGCAACATTAATTAATTAATTAGCAAGATAAAAAATTACACAAAATTCGTTTTAAATATTATATTTGTTTAGATTTATATATTTAGCAGTCATTCATAAAAGGTTTTCGAGAGAAAATATCACTAAATTACCACAGAGATGGCGCGGCTGCGGGTGGTGCTACTGGAGCGACTCTAGCAACAAGTTTAGCAGGTGCAGCGGCAAAAGTGGCTGGGACTACTGCTGATCCGTAGTTCTGTTGGATGTCAAGACGCTTGCTGGCATAAGCGGCATCCAGAGG
>NW_017535997.1:44120-51842 GCF_001853355.1 Bactrocera latifrons | reverse complement strand
AGCTAATGGAGCCGAAGCCACAATTTTAGCGGGGGAAGCAGCCAATGGAGCGGCAACTGGTGCTGAGGCGACAAGTTTGGCGGGTGCTGCAGCAAATAGAGCGGCACCATATCTCTGCTGAATATCAAGACGACTGCTGGCATAAGCAGCATCCAATGGGGCATTTATGGCGGCGGTAGCAAGCGGTRCTGCGGCCAATGGAGCAGCAAGTGGCGCGATGAGACCTGGCTTGGCGACAGCACAAGCAATGAATGAGCACAGAACAATCAGCTGTAAAGTAAAGAAGAAAACAATGCTTATGCTCACACTCGGTATATGTTGGATATATTTKGAACTTACGAATTTGACCATTTTAAGTTTGAATAGGATTATTTTTCGGCAGTSGCTTGCTTTGTAAGCTTAGTGAACTGAATTGTGAGTACGTCTTCTTTACTGACAATACACGCATTTATACTGCGAAATAATTTGAAAATTTCTAGCAGCTATTTAGTGGCATTGAGAGCTTAGCGCTTGCAGTTGCATAGATAATTAGTTCACCAGACCAAAGGGTAGCGCTGTGTCTTCAACGAATGCGGTTTTTGCATTAGCATAACTCAAGTTTGTTTACTTTTTTATGTTTTTTAAGCACTCGCAGATTGCATACCTAATATTTACGCAATTGGTGCGAAATATTAGCTACACTCGGCTTTAAGAAAAACTTAAGGGCTTAAGTAGGGGAACTCCACAAGTTGGAGGTCTTCCTCCTCTTCTATGGATCCTGGTCGTTAACGACCAGCTTAAAAAATTTGATTTGCAGCGTGATTGCCTATGCAGAAGATATAGTGGTAATGATCAAAAGAGAGATCTTGAGTACCGTCGCAACAAATTGAGCAGCGTAAATGGTCCCGCCATCAATCCATATAAAACCGAGTCGTTTTTATTCACTAGTAGAAACAAGATCCCGGTGGCATCGCTGCCGCAAATGGGTGACATTCGTCTGCAACTTGTGGATATAGTGAAATATCTAGGGCTCATTTTGGATAAGATATTTTCATGAAAGCCGAATATCGAAAAGAGAGAGAAAGCAAAAAAGGCATGCAAACGGTGGAGTCTCGAATGGTGGAGGGCTCTAGAAAAGACCACACATGCACTCCAGAGCTTTTAATGGTTGCACTTATTGACATGTGTAGCGCACTGAGGTCCACTTAAACCATGGCACTTCATGCTATCCTGCACATATTGTCCGAGGACATCGTCGGAAGGTCTATGGCTGCGAAAGTTGCCATCACACTCAGAGAGTCTGGGTTCCAAAGAGAACACGTGTCTGAAAAGTTGTATATCCTCACACACTTTGACTTCATACGGGATCACTTGAATCATCTAGTCGCCAAACCGAACTYTCGCGGCTCCTTCCTACCCATATACCAGCGAGGGAGTTGTGGGTAAGAAGAAGCCATTTTAGGAGAGGGACAGTGAACTTCTTCATGAATGGGTCAAAGCTTGGGGAGAARATTGGTGGAGGAGTCTACTATAAGGTGCTCTCTATCCAATTTCAGACATTCTAACTATTGCAGTATTTTCCAGACTGATGCTGATTTTCGCGGGAGCTTGGTRAGCGCAAAAGCCTTTTTGGCCCAAGATTGATCGCAAGAGGTTTAGTGATCTTTTTGCCCTCAGTAAAACCAGCCTCTCCCTGTTTTGGAGCTTTTAGCGGGACATTTTGCTAATTTAACAGTTCAAGCACAGGAGTTCTGCATTTCTATGGCCTCACAAAGGATTATATACATATAGTACCTAACCTATTTTTGTATTGAAAGCCTTGAGTTGATTTCGAAACTAACTATTTCTTATTTAATTTGCCTTGAAACCCCCTCAAGCACACAAAAAAATTAAAAGTGAGTTTCATTCGAAAAAAAAAACGCAGACCTCATTAAAATAATTTAACACCGGCGAACTTAATTTAAGCAGAAAACTTGTCGCACAGATCATAACAACTGTCRGACAATATTGTTATCTTAATACTAATACTTTTTAACTGAATGAAATGAGAGAAACTAAGTTGGCAACAAAATCTTTTTTCCGATCGCTTTTGAAACGCCACAGGTCCGCTGATTGCGGACTTTTCTTTTGCTTGTACGTACGTATGTGTGTGTGTGTGTGAATAATTGCGAAATCTCATTCGAAACTCAAATGAGGCGTGTTGTCGGGAGCGTGAGATATGAAGTCCTGCACTTAGCGTAATTACATTTGCAACTTGAAATTGTGCAGAGCATAAAACAGCTGGTGGCATAAGCAACAACAGKAGCAATAACAACAACCATGACTGCCACGACAACATCTATTTTACAGAGTAAATTCTTCTGATATTAATATAAAAAGTTTTCATCATTGTTTTCCGCCGCCTGCCCGCGCTCTCGATTCGGTCCGGTCCAGTCTATATGGCACTCTCTCAATTGTTCTCTTCGTCATTTTCAATATTTTCCCACAGTAAGTATTAGTAGCAGCTGTGCTGCAACTTTAGTGCTGTTCTTCACCTACTTTTCGCCTTGATTCCGACACCCACATACACACATGCGAACATAGAGCCGCAYTTGGTTGCCGTGTTGTGGCTGTGTGCGCGTACTATAACCGTTATTTCAGTGTGTTGTGTGTGTGTGAGCACAAGCCAACGAAAATAAAGAAACGGCAAAAGTTGCTCTCCTGGCTACAGCTCTACAAGCTACAGAAACAGAAGTGTGCTTGAAGGTGTGCGTGTGTGTGTGAATGTGAGTGGGTGAGCGTGTGTGTGTAAGTGTGGTGTGGGGAACGCGCTGCCGAGAAATGCGCAACTTTTGTCATCTGTTCTAACAACATAATCGATGTCGAGCTGTTCTCTTATTGTTTGTAATGTCTTATGCTTTTCACACACACACGCAYACACACACATATGKCGCGTMCTGTACGTGTGTGAGTTTCGCAGACTCATTGCATTACTTTTCGCTACACATTACCGTCAGCCTTCGTTTTTGTTTGTGTATCAATGAATTTTGCATARCAAAAAGTTTATGCTTCGCTGCAGAAGATGAAATTTTCTTGAAGTGCAAGCACATGCAGCTGACAATAATGCAGCGCTAAAGGCTGCTTAAATATTTTGCAGCGGAGTAGAACTGTGCATATTATTGTTTACAAAAATCATGTCCTGTCATTATCTATCATTTACCGTTTCTAYATGAACTCAGAAGCTTTGGCCCAACAATTTGGCCTGACTTTGATTACGATGTCCGATCGGTCCAATAGCATGTGGTATTATTTATTACTTGCTTTACCATGTTCGGTGTAGACGATGAAAACAATTCCATGAAAATCGCAAAACTTCAGCAATCCGGCTTTTTTATTCCAGAGGGCTCTCGGAACGTCATACGTTGCTTTTGAGCTATGCTAAAGTATCCCTATAAAATCAAGCACATTTGAATAGTACATCTAGGTGCAAAAATGTGAGAGCCGCTAGGCGCAACGATTTTCCTTTTGTAAAAATTCGTGAATGATAAGACCTGCATATCATTGATTTTGACTAACTTTCTCYACTTAATTTTACGGCTATTCAACAAAATTTCGCAGATTGTTCAAGTATTCTAAAATTACTACTGGCATACCCGAACGTACTTCCAGTGCCAATCAAGTAACAGTACTTGTTCGTAGAATATGCTAAGACAGAAGTCATAATACTTGTACTTTAAAAACTAGAGATGTTACATGGCTTTATGACAATGAAATGTTGAAATCCTCCAACAATCTAAGGAATGCCACTCCAAAATCCAATTTTCGATGACTCACATTTCTACTGGCAACTCGCAAATGACACGCGAAATGCCTTGTCCCAGGAACAGAATCGAAGCGGAATGGTCGGCATAGACTTTAGACTTTACATAGCCCCACAGAGAGAAGGCAGTGATATCGCACGATCTTGGTGATCATTGACAAGTACGTTCTAACCGGCATCGTTTTTGAAGAAGTATGGACCAATGATTCCACTGGCCCATAAACCACACAAAACCTTTTTTTTTTTTCTCGGTGAAATAGCAGCTCTKGAATCCCTTCATAGTGTTCTTCGTCACAAATATGGCAATTTTGCTTGTTTACATACACATTCAGCCAGAAATGGGGCTCATCGCTAAACAAAATTTGGCTCGAAAACATTGAATCATCTTGGAACTTTTCAAAAATCCATATAGCAAAGCGATATCGCTTGGGACGGTGACTTTCGAGCGGCTTCAGTTCATACACAAGCTGCATTTTGCACGCTTTCAATTTAAGATCTCGAAGTAAAATGCGTCAAGTTATTCCATACGTCAGTCCAAGTTGCTGCGAACGATGCCAAATCGAGTCTCCACGCTCTTCGTATACACTGTCAGCTATATTTTCTTCAGTGAAGAATGTGATGAATGTGGTCTATTCGGTCGAATATTATTCGGTACTGAATGCCGGGTCTCAAGATGGGTGTTGCGAGTAGTATGCTCAGAAGGGATATTGTGTTCATCGTAAGTTGAGAGAACAAAAATATCAATAGTACTGAACACAACTAAGAAAGCTTGACTTGACTCAAGAGTGATCTGCTAGAAAAAGACTTTRAAAGAAGTACCCTCTATTTTGAAGGYGATTTGTATTAGAAAAAATTTAAATGCAAATAATTGTTTTCTTTAAATAAAAACTTTGGCAGTTTATTGAATGTATGCATGTGAGATTGGTTTTATTATTATTTTAAAAGCAATGAAATTCTCTAAAATCCTTTGAATTCCACTGAGCAAATGAATTTCRAAGTATTTACATAAATAGCTCGTAAAAGCGCTCGAGTTTATCTTGTAGTTGTTTCGTCGGATTTGTTGGTTTTGCATGTCCTATTTATACGAGGTGCGGATATTTAATAAGTCGATTAACAGTCCTGAAGACTTCTAAAGCAATGCAAACCAGTATGCTTTCTTCATTATAAATGTCTTTCATTTTGATACAAAAATTTCTTTTAAATTGTTGAAGGAATGACGGCAGACTGCGAAGAAAAATTTTGAGAAATATGTAATTTTTATGAATTTGTAAAAATCCTTTTGAATCACACTGTCCAGTTTGCTCATGGACCAACAACGGCTATACAAATACTCATCGCAACCACAACAAAAAACATTTAACAACTTCAAAAATTTTTCTAATCGCCCGCCCTCGTATGATGCAACTTGGACTTTTGTAAAGCAGTCATAGCAGAAACTATCAAAAACTATGCAAAGCAACTCTAAGCAAATTATTGTATATGTTTTTTTTTGTTTTTGTCTTTTTGTTCAAATATTTACATTTTTATATTCTCTTGCATTCTCCTCAGTGCCCCATATTCAAGTATCCGAGCACATATACACCTAAATACGAAATTTTATTCGGCATGGAATTCAACGCACGTTTCTATGGCAAAGTACGGAACTGAATTATGCAACTCCCACCGAATTCGGCTGGGTATAWAAGCGCTTCCAGTCGACGGGGAAAACACAATCTCAATTTGCAGTATTCTCAAAACGTTCAAAATGGTCAAATTCGTAAGTAGAAAATATTTCCTGTAATGAAACAGCTTACTAGAAATTGAATTTGGTTCCTTGCAGATCATTGTACTGTGCGCCTTCATCGCCTGCGCCGCCGCCAAGCCACAGTTTCTCGCTTCGGTCGCCGCGCCGTTAGCCGCCGCACCGGTCGTTGCCTCAGTGCCAGCCGCTTACGCCGCGGCTCCCATCGCCTATGCCAACGCCCACTTGGATGCGGCCTATGCTAGCAGCTCAATCGATGTGAGACAGAACTACGGCGCCGCTGTAGTGCCTGCCGTGTACTCCGCCGCAGTTGCGCCAGTTGCGCCTGTCGCTCCATTGAAATACACCGCTGCCGCTCCAGTCCTGTTGTAAAATTTTATATACTTATGACATTGATATTGATTCGACAAGGCTGTTCTGCTCTCGTCCGGGATTCGTAATAAATGCATTTGATTTGAAACTCTRAGATTTTATGTGTTCTTTATTGATATTCGGAAGATATTCGACTCTTTGAACTAAAAATCGTTATATCCTTCTCAAGGAAAATAATTTAGCGCTTTAATAAACACAGAATTTAAGATAAATATATAAGATATATATATAAGAACTTTTTAAAATGAATTTGGTCGAAGTAAAAGTCAAATTCCTGGTGCAGAAACGTTCTGAATGTTGGAAATGCATTCGGTGATAATTTTTTATCACGAGCAATTATTTTTGATTGGTATAAATTATTCAAAGAGGRTCGAGAACGCGTTGACGACTGATCAGCACGTCAATAAAATAAAGGAATTGGTGCTTGGGAATTACGATTAACGGTCAGAGATCTTATTGCCTTGCTTGAAATATCGAAAGGATCAGTGAAAAACATTTTGAACAATAATTTGGTCCAAAGAAAAGTGAAAGCATGATTGATACCAAAATCACTAAGTTTTTTCGAAAACCAGCGTCGCGTTCGATGAGTCTTGAATCTMTGTTTAAGACCCGGAAATAGACGATCAATCGTCGGAATATCCTGACGAAGACCGAAAAAACCACGTCAAAGCAAATCAAAAAGCAAGGTTACGTTTGAGGTCTGATGCACACTGAATTCCTTCCGATCGCCCAAACTGTCAACAAGGAATACTATTTGAGAGTTATGCGTTGTTTTTGGCCGGGATTATGGGCTGAAAACCTACGATAATGAGCCGTCGCCTACAGCACTGATTCTGCGTAATTTTTTCRCCAAATTTGAACTATTGTATTCGGCTGGATTAGCTCCGTGTCTTTCTGTAAATCCTTCGCGAGACAAAGGTTGAAGCACCTCGGTTGCCGTACTTTTTAAGAACCCGCCAAATGGCTGGTATAAATATTAGCTGCCTCAATAAATTTGTGGTGTGTTTGTTAAATACCTAGAWGTGCCTGCGCATCACAAGTGTTCCCAGTGGGATTATTTGTGGCCTCCCGATTAATGAACCTATTTACCTAACCTAATATAACCTGTGAATTGCGAAGCCGGATTTCTGGAAATTTCTCTTAATAATTCTCATGATGCCTCAAGTGGCAACCTTTTCACTTTTTATTTAATGATTGAATAAATTGTGCTCGCATATGTGAATGATCACTTCAATGTACCTATAGGTCAAGCCAATGGCTGTCATTAGAAAATGTTTAAGATCTCAGAATGGAACCTTTGCTCACTGTGTGTTAATCCCGTACCCGAAACGTTCACACTCTCCTATATATCATTTCTTAAGATCTTAAATATTAAGAATGATAGTTAACTATATGGTATGGTGTGAAACGAATTTTACACATTAACATTTATCATTTTTTCTTTCGTTTCCGATGGGATTCCACTTGATAGTAGCAACTTCTTTCTTTTCTATCTTTTGCAAAGGTTTTTGCACTAGTCTATCTTTGAGACATCAATTATGAAAATTTTCACATTTATGAGTAATACGATCGATAGGCATCAGCGCCAATGAAATATGATAAGAGAATTGAACACGTTTTCAGAACCAATAAGTTGGATGTAGGAACATTGTACTATAATACCTAAATGTTTTAATACAATTCCCCAAATCAGAAAGAGGGCTAAGGTAAATAAGAATTATGTATGTATTTTCGAATTAATAATAAATATTTATTTCCGTTAGYAATCAAAATTTCAGCACGTTTTTTACCACAAAAGTTGGCGTGCAGCATAATGGGCAGCCAAAGGAGC
>NW_017535997.1:41556-42015 GCF_001853355.1 Bactrocera latifrons | reverse complement strand
GCCACGCTCCGGAAGGCCTGTCGTCGCTGAATTGGTCGAAAGAGACCGGCATAGTAGCAGCCGTAGCATCGGTCAAGAGCTGGGGATGAGTTATCAAAAAAAATTTTTTGAAGAATTAAAAATTCAATAAAAATACCGCATGATCAAATTCAAAATGGGCGGCCATTGCCTTCAATAGAAGCTGTGAGCCTGAGTAAACATGTTATTCGGATTTTGAAAGTCTCTTCATTGTTTTAWGTGGATAACATTTACCATACAAAGATGATGCAGCAATGCAGCTAAGTAAAAAGCAGTCGTGAGCTCCTTTTGAAACTGGAAAGCGCTAATCGCAACGTAAGTAATGACTTACGAGAAACATCATGCTTTTAAAATTTCATTACCTCTTTGGTTTTAATCGGTGTAGATCTCAGCTGAAGTAATTTCATATTCACCAATTTTGCAGAAAAATGCGAAAATAAA
>NW_017535997.1:37375-40699 GCF_001853355.1 Bactrocera latifrons | reverse complement strand
TGCCAACACGACAATTTTCAAGCAATGTTCCTCTACCGTGAGATTTCGATGACTTCATGGCCTTCACTGACTACGTTGTGCCACTTAAATAAGAGATAATCCCCAAAATAGTTGTGAAGCATTTTTAATGATTCCGTTTCTGCGATTCCATAGAAAACACATTATGTCAACCACACTCATTGTGAAAGTTTCCATCATGGTAAAAATTGCCCAACAAAATATTCGCGTTGTTAACAAACAGCTGCCAAATACACATACTACGCATGAATACTACATATGCATATGTATGTGTGTAAAACAACTTATATTCATATGGACCTGTTTAAGTCAAATTTAATCTGATCATTGTGAACTTGAAAGCTGAAAGATATTCAGAGAAATGTGAAAATATGGAAACCGCTCCYTTAAAGATTCCTAAGGGAAATTATAACTTAACTAATATCATCATACTTACTTTGAAATAAATAAAGCGTCAGTATTATGAACATTATAGACATTGAGTTAATTGGAGAAACACTCCAAGCAATAATGATTAAAAATTTACCTAAAACCCCAATTTAACATTAATTCACATAATAGGTGGCGAAATCAAGCAATGTTACAATTATTATACTTTATTTTAGTTCACCTTTTATTTCCCCTCTATACGCTTGTCCCTTATAAGTACGCAAAATAGGGGTCCCCACATAATGACCAAAAACGTATCTGTGCGACGAATAATAATAAACCCTTAAGACCATGGTGTGYATTCTTCTTTGAAGGTTTCCAAAATGCAAYGAAAATACCGAAGGAAGGACGCCGTGTCAATAATTATAAACTGATTTTAGTACTCTGCTAAATTAAAAATGTAAAACACGGTAAAAGAAACGCGACACATGAATCAATCAATCGAGTGAACCTCTAAATATATTTCTGAGTTATTGGCCTTATTAATATGAGACTATGTTTGAGCTGAGAAAACTTTCCTTGTGCTTGCGTGAACTTCTACAAGACGAAATATCTCCTGTYATCAAACAAACAGTCGTCGCACTTGCGACTTGACTCCAAACGTTCCAAACTCTATTAGTCACGGTACACAAATCGATTTTTTTATAGTGGAGGATCAAGAATTTTAACAAGTGAAGCGAAACGATACAGTGAGATCACATTTATGGAATCTAGAAAACAGCTTGTGACTCCCCAACTGGAACAAAGTACGACGCATCAAATTGCGCAAGGCATTTAATACGTCTAACAGTCAATGGGGATATTTAGTGCAGAGAAAAACATCTCATTCAACCCCTAGAGTTAGGAAAATAGGTTAAATAACATGACTTCTACTTCTGTAGTACATAATTTCTAAGCTAGGTCGTGGCACTTTTTAAAGTTTTCCATATCGAATTCCGTTTATTTAAAATTTTTAGCAACATTTACCACAGAGCTGTAGCCAGARGAGCGGCAGCATAATGAGCTGCGACCAAAGGAGCAGCAGCGGCATAACGAGCTACGACAGGGGCTGCGGCAACAACTGGAGCGGCGGCGATGCCATTGTAGATACGAGCGATCACTTGACTGCTGCGCAAGCGATCAGAGCGAAGAGAACAGCGGCCTATAAGTACCAAGTATTGAAGATTACAATGTACTCGTATTATAAGAATATCACTGTAGAATATTAGCGACTCACGTATCTGAACATTTTTTATTAGTTTTTGTRTGCGTGCTTTTGAGTAAATTTAGGTAAATGTTTGATAACTTTCTGTAGTGTTGCAGGATTTTTGTAGTACCTCAATGAAGGTATTCTATGCCGAGTGAATGAATTAATCACTAGATACACTTGTTCAAAGAAAATGTGTGCGCCCAAATGTTTACTTCCATTTAATTGTAATTCAGAGCATTTTACGATTTGACGACTTTGTTTATATTRTCTAAAATTGTTAAGCGCAAAGTCGAACGGTAATACTGGTTATAAATGTTTGCTGCTTATAATGCTGAAGCGAGCACTTTGCAATCACTCATGAAGGTGATAATGCGTAAACTTGCATATATTTTGCATTTCCAATGTCGAAAATTACCATATCGGAAATTACCATAAATATCAAGGTGAGATCAAACCATAGGCGTAAAATATCGATTTGAAAAGTATATGCAGTGTCCACTTATTTTATTATGCAATTAACTGTAAAATATTCAAAAAATTTTTTTTTTTTTTTAATGCGATCCTCGACAATCAGTATAAATATGCAACCAATTTTGGTATTGGGTATCATTAAATCTCTAGCTTTTGTAAAACAAGAGGCATAAATAACAAAACACCCTCCAAAATGTTCAAATACGTGAGTTCTCCACTTGCTGGACTGAACCAAGAMKATTGTATCCARCAACTTTAACTAAAATACCTTCCATATATTTCTAGGCAGTTGTTGTCTTCGCCATCATCGCCTGCGCAGCCGCCAAACCCGGTCTCCTTGCTGCCGCTCCTTTGGCTTACGCCGCTCCTGCTGCCGTCGTTGCTGCTCCAGCCCCAGTAGTGACTGCCACCAGCAGCCAAGTGATCGCWCGCAACTAYAATGGAATCGCCGCTGCCCCACTTGTTGCCGCCRCACCAGTAGCCGCMCCTGTTGTTGCCCGCTATGCCGCCGCTCCAGTAGCCGCCCCTATTGTCGCTGCTCCAGCTCCAGTGATTACCGCCACCAGCAGCCAAGTGATCGCTCGCAACTACAATGGMATCGSCGCYGCACCCGTTGTTGCCGCAGCCCCCGTGGTTGCCCGTTATGCCGCTGCTGCTCCTTTGGTGGMGTCGCATTATGCCGCAGCTCCACTTGCCTCTTCTTTCCTTTGGTAAATAAAGGATTTCTAAGAGAAATGGAAAGATCAAATAACGAACGTGAAATAAAGAAATCGAATTGAAAGAATCTAAGGGCTTTATTTTATTTTGTATTGTTCTAATCTCAGCTGGAGGATCACGTAAGTGAGGAAAGTTCTCTGATTAGTACTTACTTGAGAATGGCCCGAAACGGTTCTTTTATATATGGCCGCTCTCGACTTCCGGTCTTAGGCCAAGTATCCTCTGATTAGCCAAAAAAACATCCGTTTGAAGCCGGACGGAAGTAAGAAGGCGAACCATGCCTCCCCAGGGTTGTGCGCTGCATTTGGAACCCGCCACATAAAAAACGMCCCCAATAAAAACAAGCAACAGCCTTCAACCCGTCAAAAAGAAGAAACGACGGGTGCGCCGAAGAGGGGAAGATTATTCTCACCTAAAGCAGTTGACCCACAGTTCCCGTAGCAATAACTYTCGAAAATCAGCACTCGCCTAGCATTATGTCAAACTAAATGGTATTTGGT
>NW_017535997.1:35970-37007 GCF_001853355.1 Bactrocera latifrons | reverse complement strand
CATAGCACCTTCAACTTGCATTTTATTAAAGGAAAAAGAAAGAWATCCGTCTGCTAATTCTCTCAAGTAATTAAGTTTAGTTGCGCCAGCATAAAACCACCTATATGAAGATTCTGGCATTCACATAAACATGAAAAAGGTGATTTATTTCGAGTTTCCCTACTTAAAAAAAAATACAGAAACTTCAAATTTAATGGGGAATGTGTATTATAATTCGAAAGAACAGMCTTTTGCATTTATTTTTTAAGCTTATCTCTTTCAAATATTGGCCGCGGRTACTTCACCCATGGTCCATCCGTCAATTCCAATTATCGACACGCGTGATGTTTTGCTTTAAGACTTGAATCGAAGCGGATCGGCCGCATAGACTTCAGACTTTACACACCTACAGAAAAAAAAAAATAACGGTGTGATATCACACGATCTGGGTGGCCCGTCGACCGGCCAAAACGTGGAATTGTCTGCTCACCGAAATGTCCTATCAATAAGACTTTTGATTGATGTGATGAGTGGGAAGTGGCGCGGTCTTGTTGGCATCAAGTAGTCGGTTATCATGACGTGGTAATGGGCGTCAGCACATCGGAACTCTCAGCTGCGGCTGTTATATTTTCTTCACTGCGTGCTGGACGTGGTCTATATACATACGAGTATATTATACAAAATTGAATGCTTGGTCTYAATTAGAACGATAAGTAGGCTGTTTATATTGACCATAAGTTGATCGAAGGGCGCGAAACACATCCTTTACAGAATTTTCGTAATAAAGTTGAAGGATTTGTAAACGTTTAGGCATAAGTCTTTCCATGATGAAATGCCAAACAATCTCGAACAAAAATTACGTGACAGCTTGAACTGTCCTCTTTTTACGTAGAATGTTTTGATACACGACCGCTTTTTGTGTCGTTAACAGTAACTAAAAATATTCATCTCGGCAAAAAAATAAAAACTAAATCGCGAGTATTTTTTTAAACTTTCTTCGTGGATTCACACAGCAACAGTCCACTTTTTCACCAGTGTTTATCAATGATATGGTGAAT
>NW_017535997.1:17061-33231 GCF_001853355.1 Bactrocera latifrons | reverse complement strand
TTTTAAATTATACATGTGTTAGTGTTTTATTATGTTTAGTGCGCCTGTTATAGTTAGTTTTGAGTTAGTATAGTTGCAGTCACCGTTTAATGAAACCGATTCGATTGCAGACCCTATAGAATATATATTTTTGAAATGAATGTGGCGAGCAGGGTCGATTTAGCCATATCAATCTGTTTGTATATATACATATGTACACATAAATATACATACGTGCGGAACCTAGCCACTCATTCTTTCTTTTACAAAATTAATTACAAACTTTAGCATTTGTTAGGATATCTTCACAAAATTTGACAGGAATTTTTACATAGAAATCGAATTATGAAAGTCTATAAAAATGTATTTCCTAGTCTATTTTTTTTATGTTCGTGGCCATAATGTGTGTTTGTCATTGGTTTGCTGGTTTAGGTCAATGGACTTATCGCGAAATAGATTTTTAAGTTTTGGAAACAGAAAAAKAAAAAGGRCTYTGGGAACCATATGAAAGGCGAMTGACTGATCKMTAAYTGTCTYTTCMTGTTTGGKGCTAAAAAKTCAGTTACAATCATGCAAAAATCTTCCACCGTTTTCGGGTTTTTCGGTATGGGTGTGGCATTGAAACACAAAACATTAAGAAATTGTTGACAAAAATGTTGAGTCGATGCATTAGAAAGCATATTGCGCGCATAGTTAAAATAGAAAGGTCCGGGTCAGACGTTAATAGAGCGCTTCCTCTTTTAATTTTCAGATTATTTTACTGAATWAACTAATTATTAATTTGAGCTTAAGGCGCTATTTCGTGACACTTACAAAAAAAAATTTTTTTTATTTGCTTTTGCGATAGCTTATATTTCCATAAATATGCTAAGATATGCTGAGATATATAGCAATGGGATGAAGATCAACCTGAAGATATTTAAAAGCTGTATTTTTTGCCAGAAAACCACGGTTTTGGTGTGGTTTGAGGACCGGTGGAATAATCGGTTCATATATCTTCAAAAATGATACAATAAGACGGCACACTTCATACACATCGCATCCGTTAATGGTTTTATTGAGAAATTATTTGAAAGACATAATCTTTAAAAAACATTTTTCATAAAATGTTCTATCGAATGATAATAAATATTCCTCATTAAATTTGGAGTGCAATTGTAATTACGGGCAGGCACCTGGCAGCTGATGGCGGTCACCACTGAGGCTGAGGCGGTAACAACACTGGAGGGAGCGGGAGTCAAGGGAATTTGGCGATGTGGCCAAGCTCAGCGGCGGTGCAGGCGATGAGAGCAATGAGAACAAAGGCCTAAAAGTAATTGTAAAATAATTGTAAATATGAAAAAATAACGAAAAATACGAATTTGAACATATTCATTCGTAAGATTGGCTTCGGCGGTTGCTGAAACGAAATGTTATTCTGACTTTCTGAAAATTTACTTTTTCACACGCAAATATATACTGAGCTGATTTTTTGTACTGCCTAATATTATTGTTTGCGGTGATTCATGCTTACTACCACACACCAAAGCAAAACAAATTTATAAAAAACCGAGTCACAAACTCGTCGAGCATTCGTCGGTGCTTCGCGCTTGCGCATAACAAAATTTCGGTTAATTTACAAGGGAGTGCGTGTGTACATTTTAATTTAGTTCAAAAATTTAATGCAAACCCCAAACAACGAAAGACAAGGCAAAATACAACTGTGGCATTGAATTGCAATGATCCAAATAACTGCGTAGTCAAATTCAGTGGCATTTTTAACGAGCTATTTATATTGGAATTGCATTGTTTGAAGGGCGACTGCGTTGAGATTGACAAATAGGAAACCAAAACATTTGTTTTGACGCAAAGTTGCATGCGTCGTTWTTGTGTATAAAAATTGTGCACAACTTGCAAGAAGACATCAGACAGTAATCAACTGAAGTTCAAGACGCAGCTCATCTAAGCTAAATCACATACTCAAAATGTTCAAATACGTAAGTGATTTTGCCAAAATATAGCTTGACTAACATTCAATATTATTACGTGCCAATATTCATATTTGTATTCTTTTTCTCTCMAATCAGGYCGTTGTTCTCTTCGCCCTCATCGCCTGCGTCGCCGCCAAACCCGGTCTTCTTGCTGCCGCTCCTTTGGCCTACGCTGCKCCWGCYGCCGTCGTTGCTGCTCCAGCYCCAGTGGTGACYGCCASCAGCAGCCAAGTGATCGCTCGCAACTACAATGGCATCGCCGCTGCWCCAATTGTTGCCGCCGCTCCCGTAGCCGCCCCTGTGGTTGCCCGTTATGCCGCTGCTGCCCCTCTGTCCGCACCATTGGTTGCGTCACACTACGCCGCCGCTCCTTTGGCTGCTCCACTCGCCGCCCGTTATGCTGCTGCTCCACTAGCTGCACCGCTTTTGTGGTAAGAACCGAGTAGTGATCGTCAGAAAAGACTGATGTGCTTATCGTTGTAAAATAAATGCATAATGAGAGGATATAATTGGTTACTTATTTGGATTTCGGTAATCAGAATAAAATTAAAACTTATTCAATCAAAAGCGAAGTKTGAAAACTAGTTGGAAGCACCAAAAGCCGGAGTGCGAAACTTTAATCCGCTAAACCTAAYCTACTCCCAACTGCAAACTCTCCCACGGACCCACCTGATTAAGTATTACTTTGTGGGAGTGATAAGACATCTAAGTCTCTTCTATGGCATGGACTGACGAACGCYTACTCTGCTCTATATGTCTCAGTTTTGCCATGATTGAGGCTGCCGCTTCGCTCTCCAGTTCTCAGTGGATTGACACATGAGTGTCGTCAAATTTTCCACCTTAAATCTACCACCGAGTGTAGTTTTAAGTTATTCCCTTGTACTTAAAAAGAGAAGGCAATAAAAAAATATTTGCTCAGAGTCTTCAAAGCACTCTGAACACGTCGGACAATTCCGACTAATGTCGTGCTGGAGCTTCTAAAGCTAAAGCATGTTCACTTAGTATTTGGGTTAGGWRRAAWYCMWYYTCCCMWTTYCYTTKSCSRWYYWWWAAWKGRWKKKGKWWYMRKYYKKKGKYCMMCSKTYYTTKRMGTGAGGTTTGCCACCGYTGCTGTCATATTGTTAACCTTTCGACTTACTCTTCTCTTTTGGCTCCTATAAACGACTCTGATAACTTGTAGATCCGCTTGTATTCGACAATATGGTTCGAAAACACTATTAACTCTTAATGTCGACAGCCTGTGTTATTCGCCTGTCAGATTATTTAATGCCTATCGCCTAGATCCATATTGGAGCCGCATATAACACAACCGATCTCATTAMCTTTGCGAGTAAAAATCGCCGGCTGGAACACTAGCAGCCTTTATTTGCCACATTCTTGATAAGGCATTTATTCGCTCTTCTGGAAATGTACTCTAGGTGGTGCTTAAATCTAAGCCGTGAGTCTACTATTACTCCCAGATATTTTAGGTGTGCTTTTGCATGAATCTTACACTTCCCTATGGCGAGGGATATACTTTTGATATTCTTGACACCCTGGTAGTCGAAAAGTACTTTAACGCGACGGTATTTTTCAAGAAAATTGAGTGATTTGGAACCAAACCTGCTTTCACTTTTCTTAGGCTCAAATTATATTTTAAAATGGTTTTCATTTTTACTSAACCTTCCGATATTCCAAGGATGCTAGTAATATCTCTGATTATTAATCGCCRATGCTTAAGTTCCAATTCCTTTAGTTTATTGACGAGTTGATCATTAATCTTGATGGCCCTCCTGATCGTGGTTCGTYATCAACACGTTCTCGACTTTTTTGAAATAATTTTTGGCAACTAAAAATACTTACTGGCGACTAACAACCGAACACCGAAGTCCCTTCCCAACATTCTGAAAGTTTCGGCACCAAAAATTTGATTTGCATGATTCACATTTAACGTAACTTCTCTGTTGAAGAATTACACTCATCATAAAAATCGCCGAATGCACTTTATTCACTTCTGAAAGACAAGCCTTTACTAAGCACTAATTATTATTTTGCTGCGACATTTGGCGCAGATATCACTGACAGTCGTGCCAACATAGAAAAAATATTTRTCGGCAAACGGGTTCTAAAAAGTCTTACTATTTTTTGCCCAAATAGTATCTATGTATGTACTGTAGAACTTGAGTAGGCTCGTTATGTATTAATGAATCCACAAGGTATTTGTAACTATATGAATCGGATTTTAGCTTGTGAATTTAAACGATTTTTTTAATTTTTTACATACGAAAGAAGACATTATTGTTCTTAAAAAAAACTCAATTAAATCAGGATGTATAACGTAACCTTGGTAACTGCATCAGTGGTTCATTCATAACGTATTCAAAAAATAGATGAAAAATCGAAGCCTTCGATGTTTATTTTATCTTTTAGAACGGTTTCTTATGATCTTCTTCTATCAAATGTGAGAGCTAAAAAATATTCAAAAGTTTTCGAAGTCATGCAACATAACTAATTTCGGAATTTTTAGCCTCTTTCAGTTGAAAAAAAAGTTTTGAGGCACAAACTGTTGCCTTTAGACCATCAGTAGGCTTATGCGCTCCATAAAAATTCCAATTCGCTGTTATTGTARCWMGTTGAACRTGSTAAATATTCTACCTCAATTGAKTGAAAGGAAAGTAACCGCAGAGATAGTCCTTCCTTTGGACACAGCTTTCAAATAACATTATWTGGAAAAATGTTGTCTCTGTGCCATACTCGGTTGTTTCGATCACTGATATGTTGCTCTCCGCACAAGCACATYGTGGTACTGGCTCTCTACTGACCAGAGCAATAGGTTGTTTGAGAAAAGCGTTCATCTTTCTTGTTTTCTTACTAAAACACATTCTCTCATTACTAAAATTTATAAGAAAGATGCAGYCAAAGCTTCAGAACGAATAATTTTGAGACTTTAACAAAACAACAAGCAATTATGTCAACCCATACGCCATCTTCTTAGCAAGTGCGTTTCTTAGTTCGTTTACAGTGATTTATTTAAATGCAAAATATTTAACCTATACAAGTGTGTGTGTGTGTGTGTGTGTGTGTGCATGTGAGTACATATTTCATAATACCGTATTTAGCCGTTGCCTGCCACAGAGATTGCATGCCACACCAAACGACRCACGCGCCACGCCGTCGCGCTGCTTCAAAGCCCACACATTGCACGGTCGCTCGTGAACCGCCGTCTATCCTGCCACACATCAAGCCAAGTGCAAAAATATTGCAGATAAGAGTGCACATCAAGCGGCTGCTTCACCGTTACATAAAACAAACTCAAACTCATCAACTCAGTAGCGCGTATCCTGGCAAATCCGCACTTCACCGCACGCAGACACCCACACACACATGCTGGCACCGGCTCGCGCCCGCATAAGCTTTGCGCATATTAGCGTTAACACATCACCGCCACAAGGCCGTCGTCGGCACAGCGGTGCCATAGCCATAAGCTGTCTCTTATACACATCTAGATGTGCTTTGCGCATATTAGCGTTAACACATCACCGCCACAAGGCCGTCGTCGGCACAGCGGTGCCATAGCCATAAGTATAGCCGTAAGCCGGGTAATAACCGTAACCGTAGCGGTAGGTCGTCACCGGATAGGAGTAGGGATACGCGGTTGGCACATAGCCGGCGGGCACGTAGAGGCCATTGTAGTTGTGCGCGACCACTTGATGGCTATGCGCCGTGACGACGGGCGTTACAGCGACCGTGTAAGAGGGCGCGGTCAGGACAGCGGGTGTGCGCGCGATRGCGGTGGTAGTGGTGGTGATGCCATGTGGAGCCGGCTTGGCCACAGCGCTGCCRATGGAGTGCAGGAGTGCGCTGCAGCAGAGCAAAAAAATGAGCTGCGCGCGTTGGGTGGGAGGTAGAAGTGAAAAGCGAAAATTGAAATGTTGAAATTGAGTAATTCAGTTGATTTTTGAACCATAAAATTTAACACTTACATTTTTCATATTTTTAGGAGTTGTTGACGCGCCGTTGTGCTTTTCGTGATTTGTGATTGGTGACTGCTGGCGCGGCGCTTTGGCTACTGCAATGGCGCGCACGTGGTCACAGCGCATTTTATACAACAAATTATCGGGTGTTCACAGCGCGTTGCTYATACGCCCCGCCACACACACACGCCCCACCTTAATGGGCACAGCAACACTGCCATCGCCAGCGCTTATGTATGTATGCGTGTGTGCGCTTGTGAACCCATGCATGTGTGAAATAAATCAAAATGAAATTACTACACCCACTCACACACACACACGCGCGCGCATTGAATTATTTGCATAGAGCGCATTTGTTGCTGCCTCATGCATATTGCATGGCAACTATTTCCTTTCCAATCGAATGCGATCGAAGTGCTGCAAGTGCTGCGTAATGCCATGCAATCACATGCATTTGTTACACATCTGGAGTGRTGTTGCAAGCAATTTGAATGAACTTGTTGCGCGCCGTCCATTACTCGGCTGCACACGCTTTGTGCGCTCATCGCATGCGGAGCAYGTAGCGCTGCAGCTGTCATATTTGCAATCGGAAAGCAAAATTGTAAACTGCTGATATCCAAAATATTTATGCATATCAACATAAATCGCACACAATATTTTGATTTCGCTTAAATGAGCGCGCGCGCGCCACACATTCCCACACATTATACAGACAGACTTCGGCAATCGGGTGTGTAGCTGGTTCGGCGCGGGGCGTATGAATCTGCCGCGCCGCAGTGCACTGTGGTGTCGAGAACCATTTGTCGGCTAAACAAATTAAATAAAATTTTCGTCAATTAWATTGTGGGGTTTTCCATGAATATTCTTTACAAAAGTTTCACTGAATAAAATACAAAAACAAAAAAAAAATATATATATATATATCTAATAAAATACAAAACTCATACTTATATCACTGTCGATCAGTATTGTTGTTGTAACGTTATCCAATCCCCGTTAGAATGGTAAATATTAGATAAGTTGTCGTCGTTCGACGGAGTCCGACCAAAGGGAGAAGGGTGTGAAATCAGTAGAYTTAGACATAAATTTGCTATGCCAGGAGTATAAGTTTAACCTGCTGTAGTATCCAGAACGAAGCTGCGCAAGGGTCACTCTCGTTTCTCGCGGCAACTCGAGTTCTTCGTCTGCAATGGGTAGTGGTTTGATTCCATCGACGAAGTTGAGGAATGACCTCTTAATGCTCCTACATAGGTTCCGCTTCAAGCATATGACTGCARGGATGATTTCTGCGGAAGCACMCTAGCAGGAACTGCTTGGAGAGCAGTTTATTATGCTCCTTAWCTGAGAGCATACGCGCCTCACTATGCAGGTGTTCGATGGGAGACATCAAGAGAGATGCTRTTGTAGTCCGGTGTGCAGTGTTCTGAYAAGATTGAGGCTGCSTAGTCTTCATTTCGCTGCATCCAAGCGACCATATTGATGTGAAGGAGCACAGATAGTCGAAAAGTAGTTTTCCAATATATTTTGTTACTCTTTTGCAATCACGCGTATTATTCACTTCACTGGCAGCTTRAGTTTGTGATTTTTGAAYTTVTCTGCAATTTGCACACATCAAGCCACAGTGCGCTGTTTTGTTGCCATTGCATTTGCATGCGGAGATGAGTTATCTAACATTCGGTGCATGTGAATATGCATGAGTGTGAGAGCGGGAGTGTGTGTGTGCGTGTGGCTGTTGTGTTTTGATTGATGTGGGATTAGTATTGATGAGCATGCATTTGGTCACATAAAAGCATGCCGTAACACTTTCAGCTGTCAACAATTATGGCAACTAAGTGCTGTGGCTAGAATTTACAAGCTTTGCGCGCTTATTCGGAGCGTTTTTCGCTGTCGTGTGCCGCATACGAAACAAGTCCAAAGGAATTGCAATAAACCGAAGAATTTCAAAGCCTTTGCGCAATGCCATTTTATCATTGAATCATTTCGGTTTCTCCGCTGTAATAGCGAAAATGAGCTGCAACCGATATGAATGAAATAAATAATGCAAACATTTCATTCATTGCKGCAATAGAGCAAGCATGAAATTATTTAAAATGTAGTTTAATGAAATAAAAAATATTTAATGCCGCCTTTTTCATTACCATAATTGCAGACGTAGTCAGTCTTACTTAACTTAAGGGACACACCTCATGTAACAGCCTAAAAAGGCGCAAGCGGGAATTCTCTTGAAAATTTAACAATTATTGCCTTATACTTTCCCCCGCGATACAATCTATCGCACTACATCTATGAGCACATTRTGAACCAATTTGGTAACAAAATTCATTGCTGAGTGTGACTATATTGCCAAAAACACGCTCATCGCTCCTAAATACCAAATATAGAGCCGTTCCCAGTCGGGTCTACGTAACCGGAACGTACCCGGATTTTTGTCCGGTCAAGGACTGTCAACTCGGTAGAATTCTGCCGCTATGACAACAACAACCAAATGTAGATTACTTTTGAATTACATTTGGAACAAAGGTTTGATGTGTCATTCAGCTGGTGAACCAACTTACTGGCCATCCGACTTAAAGAAAATTCCAGACATTCTTGATTTTTCTATTTCGAAATGTTTTAATTGATCGTATATCCGCCGTTTTGATCGCAGCGCCTTTGATCGCAATGAAGAAACCCAACAGAGCACTTAGGAAATATTTTAAATTCTCGCAAATGGCTAGAAGACAATGTGAACTCCACTATCGCCATTTCCTCTGAGGCAGACATCGATTATGMTGTGGAAGCATACAAAMTKCTGGCCATATAAGYACGSCARRAGCTGGAACCACACAGAGCGTCCRCAAGCGGAACAGGCATCTGTGATCCATTGATTCGTCATTACCTCGGAGAGAAGAGACATCTTCGGCAGGCATAGCAAGAGTCAGTAGAAATCCTAATGCCAAAACACTTCTCCAACGTGCCACAAAGGAKTTGAAGCAYGTTCTCTGGAAATTGCGSAACAAGCTCCTAGAGGYTTTGTTGATTGTTGCCAAACAATCTTTGGAATGCGTCGAAACAAAACAATAAGCCGATTTCTAGATSCCCGGAAATTTTAAACAGCAGAGACCATTGTTGCAGAACAAACAGAGAAAGCCCCGGTGTTTGGCACACAAAACACRTTTAGTGATGGAACTAGCAATGCGGCAGTCAGTGCTTTTCTGGATGTTGCTTATCAATTCTGTAGAAGAGCAGGGGAAGATCAAAACATTGGCAAGCAAACAGTCACCAGATTATGACATACATAACTATTGCGTTTGTGCTTAAAGTGCGACCMGAAAATGTAATCAGCACGATTGTCAAGCTTTTTAACGGAAAGCTCAGACGTTTTCATTTCTCATCGCGATGAAAATGTGCTGAGGTTATTTTATTACCTAAACTCGGAAAACCTGAACATCTGGTTAATTCTTATCGACTCATGAAAGTAAAACTATTGACCGAAATTTTGGTCATATTTAGGAAGCCAAAACTTGATATTTGATAAGAACAAAAAAGGAGTAAGTCTTTTATAGAGAACTATATAAAGAATATGCAAACAAACTTGAGAGTAGTCGGACAGTTTTTCCATTAGTAACCAATATAAAAATAAATTATGATTGCAGTTTTGAGAAAAACGTGTTCAAATATAAACTGATAAGACTCATTGAACTAAACGGTTGCGTTTTAGAAGCCTGTGAAAATATTTGAGATACCTTTATTATATTATTTAATATATCGATTTATGAGTATTATATGTATGCTATATTTATCGCTACAAAGTAATCTATGTAAATACATTTAGATCATTTATACATATATATTTGCAATATGGTTGCTTTACAAAGTACATTAAAATTCTACTACGTACTGTACATAGGTCAACAGCTTTATCGATTGTTGTCTGTGCTAAACAGTCAAGAAAAACGAGATTTCTCCGTGGCTTTACAATTATAGCGGCGGAAGCCATTACAATGCAGCTGGAAAAYTTGTAACAGTTTCAAAGTCGCTGGACTAAAAATGTACACTGAAAATATTACTTCATAATTGTTAGAAAAAAATTCAAAATCATATTAACAACCTTAATGACAATAAGGTGAATAAATACCCTTTTTTGACAGATCACGCATGAGTCGTGTCTAGCYGTCGTATTACTTTTATTCAGTATTGTTTGGCATTTCATCATGAAAAGACTTACGTCTGAACAACGTTTACAAATCGTTCAACTTTATTACGAAAATTCACACTCAACTGAGGGTCAACATAATCGGTCGGRTGACCCAGCATTCATTATTGGATAATATTCGATCGAATAGAAAATTGAAGGAAATATAGCAGTCGCAGTTGAGTGTGAGCTCGATCGTGAAGAGTCGACTCGGCGTCGTTCGCAACAACTCGACATTCATTRAGATCTTAAAGTGCCGCTTGAAGTTCAAAAGCGACATCGCTTTGATTTATATGTTCTTGAAAAGCTACAAGAAGATGATAACCACTTCTGCCTTTATGGCTATGTAAAGAAGCAAAATTGTCGCATTTGGGATGAAGAGCAACCTGAAATGATTTAAGAGTTGCCATTTAATCTAGAAAAAMCAACGGGTTGGTGTGGTTTGTTGGCGAGTAGCACCATCGGCTGATATTTCTTCAAAAATCATGCCGGTGAGATCTTAACCATCGATAGCGACCGTTATCGCGCCATAATAATCGAGGATATTTGGTTTCATCAAGACACTTTGGATTCATGAGAAAACACTTTGGAGAGCAAATAGTTTCACGTTTTGACCCGGTCGGTTGGCCACCAAGATCGTGTGGTTTCACAAAATTAGGAAATCTCGAAATGGATCACCCTTTATATTTGGTCATAAGCCAGCATACCTTAAAATTCACTATTCATGCAAAACCTTATACGGATACTTTGTTTGGCTCTTGTTTTGTATACTGGAAAGTGAAAGAATCTTGCCTCTAAGGAACCAACGAAAAAACGTCTGTAAAACACGGTCTCAACGTACACWTACGTTTATCTACAATACAACCGAACTAGCATGCTATGTATGTACAAAGATACATATACACCACTCTCACCTCTGACTGGCGACTTGCGTAATAAAACAAMTGCCTTATCTGTGTTTAACTAATTATCTATATAATATTTTTAATAGTACGAAATAAAATAATTTTCATCACATGCTTGACACTAATTATAAAGAATTATAATGTCATCTAGAKCGGAGTTTAGAGACTCTTCCAATGGGGCCAAGTTTTGATTTCGTCGTACAAACGCTGTCCCGGGCAGGCAGTCGCCTTGGTTTGTCTATGACCCAGCAGCGTGTAATTATCCTTCAGATAACCCTTTTGCACCGCATGTGCCATCAGGTCTTTGGCGTTCTGCAACATTGTCTGTGAGGGTGTCGTATCTGAAAGCGAACAATAAGAATTTGTGAATCAAATAAATCATTTCCCTATCATATCGTGGTTACTCACTTTCAAAATTGCCGATGAACACAATGCCAATGCTATTGCGATTGTAGCTGGGCGCGTGCGAGCCCTGCAAGCCGAAGCCACGACCCTCATAGATATTGCCATCGCCGGCAATTATGAAGTTGTAGCCGATATCGCTGAACTTGCGCCGCTCCTTGTGATCGGTCTGGATGTTCTTGATGAGGCGCTTGCACTCTGTCTCGGTGCTGCAGCCGTTCGGATTGTCTGAATGGTGRATGATGGCATAGTCGACCTTTCCGGGAATGCGCGCAGGCGAGCGAGCAGGCACCGCGTTCCAAGAGCTGCGCGGCTGGATTCTGAGCGSAAAACAAGCGGGAAGCGCTGTAGATCGAGTAAATTTATTAATTTTTTTGTAAATATTTGGCAAATAATAGCAACTAATTTGTGCTTACCGATCGTCAAGATCACAAAACGCAACATGCGGGACATTTTTGAGCAGAAATCAGAAAAATTCTTGCGAATGCGACGCGCTCACTTTTCGACGACGTCAAATGCTTGACTGATCTGCCGCCGCAACCATCACCACTTAAATACACTTCAACTCGAGCTCTGTCGATTGCTCTTGAGGCTAGTGATAAGCAGACGCTAGCGCCTTATCAACCAGCTCTGTATGTAATGGCATCTGTGCAGCCGAGCGAACATTTGTGGGGAATTACCCCAGCTGTTTTGCGTTTAATTAGCTTCGAATAAAATAATGAAASAAATCTGCATTGCTATAGATGCTTTTGCWTATTTTTATTTGTTTATTTCCATTTTTTTCTCTTTGTTTTTTGTTTGGTGATGGAATATGTGTTTTGGAGTTTCTGTGGCGTCGACTTCATTTCCARGAATGCTCGGCGGGGAAGCACATGCGCCGCTCCGAGTGAAATGATGCCGAAAAAGTGTTTATGCCGGTGTGTGCGCGTACAKTGCTTTATCTACGAACCGGTGTAATCGTAAACACGGAAAGAACAGTGTATGAGCGTCGGATGCAAACCGGTGTCTTTGTCATTCATTCATTCATGCTTTCACCTACATACATACATATGTATGTCTATAWGTATGCGAGAGCTTCGACGAGTTTGGGAATTATTAATTGTTTTAGTGATTTTTTATTTCTGCTGCAAAAACCGTTTTTTAATGGATTGAGTGTTGTTAACGAAAATACTAATTAATAACTCTGTAATATTTGTGGTAAGTCACTTTAGAAAATGTTTCATGTAAAAAAGTGTGAAAATACAGGGCGGGACCAAAGTTTCATCAAATTTTGTGTGCGGAATCAAATGTCTGGTGCCGAAACGTTCTTAATGTTGGAAATGACTTCGGTGATAATTGTTAGTCGCAAGGAAGTGTTTCCGATTGGTACAAATTATGCAAAGATAAAGGAATTGGTGCTTGAGAATCGACAATTAACAGAGGAAATCTTACTGGCATCGTTAGGATATCGGAAGGATTAGTGAAAACCATTTTGAAAGGTCATTTTGCCATTTAGCACGATTGTTTCCAAAATCACAAAATTTTTTCCAAAAACACAGTCGCGTTAAGTCTGTGAAACAATACGTTCAGACTATGGATTTCATGAAACGTATGCTAATGGCACGGAAATGTGCGATCAATCGGGAGAGTATCGTGTCAAAGGTGAGCCGAAAACCACGTTAAAGCAGGTCGGAAATCAAGGCTATGTCGACAGTTTTCTTCGATTAGCGAGCTGTGGTGCACTCAGAACTCCTTCCGGTCGGCCAAACTGTCAACAACGAGTATCATTTGAGTGTTGTGCTTGTGTTTGTAAAAAGAGGCCGKAATTATCGGCSTCCAACTCTTGGTYTTTGAATGACAATAATGCACCGATGTATACTGCACAGATTCTTCGTGAGTTTTTCGCCAAATTTATTACCAATATCGTGCCGCAATCACCGTAATTGTCTGATTGAGTACCGTGTGACTTCTGGCTACTCAGCAAACTCAAACGATCGCTAAGCGCATTGAATGCTATTTCGCAAATTAACTTTAAGAACTCTTTCGAGGCTGGTGTATTGGTGTCAAGGAGATTACTTTGAGGAGATTACAGAGATTTTGAAGAATTTAAATTTTATGATTTAAAAATTATGAACRAGATCATACTATTTTTTGTTCAAAGTAGTAGAATAGCCTAAGAAGTGAGCGGAGTGGTTACTAAATGTTAGAGCAACCAAAGTGAGTTAACTTTATGTCACTCAGCAGATTTATACAGAAAAAAAACAATTCTTCAACTTTGGCACAAAGTAAATTTTTTCTCAATACAACACAGTCCACAATTTTTCCGATCTAGAATCTCGGAACATATGTTCATTAACAAGCGATGGGGTAGCAAGAATATGGGACAGTTTGACACTCCTCCAATTACCTAACTCTATAGKCGGAGAACCTTCTCGTTACAATTATAAGCTCATACCACCAATTTTTCAGAGTGCGAAGGAAAAAACAAAAAACATTCGTGTTTTTTTACCTACCCTGAAGTACATACAAATCCCAAGGTTACAACAATTGTTACAGGCGGAAAACATATTATCTATAATTAACAAATGCCACTTGAAATAAAAAATTACAGAAACAGCATCTTATTATTTCCATTAAAGTGAAATAAATCTTTTGTATAAAAATCTGTCAGACCGTATGAGCAGAGAGCGAAGAACTCTCTCAAAAATGATGTCGATGACTCGTTCGAGAATTTCGACTGGTAACTGACGAAAGATATGTGTGATATTTTGCTCCAAAACCTGAATGGAAGCGGGATTGTCCGCATAGAATTTGGACTTTATATATGCCCACAGAATAAAGTCAAACGAGTCAATTTCAGGCATCAAATAATCGGTGATCATGGCGCTGTAACGGTCACCGTTAATGTTTACGTTCTAACCGGTATCATTTTTAAAGAAATAACCACATTAAACCGTTATTTTTCTAAATGAAATGGTAGTTCTTGAATCTCTCCAGGTTGYCTCGAATGCGGCAATTTTGCTTGTTTACATATTGAGCCAGAAACGTGCCTTATCGCTGAACAAAATTTGGCTCGAAACCCATAGCCCATAAAGCGAACCGATGTCACTTGGGAAGATAGAGCGGTTTCAGTGTACACTCTCGTGTCATCGCGTACACTCTCACGTGGTCTATTCGGTCGAATATTATGCAAAAATGAATGCTGGGTCTCCAGATGGGTGATGCTGTTGCGAATARTACGCAACGTAGGCCGATTCTGTTGACCATAAGTTGAGCGTAGCGCGCTATTCACATTCTATTCAGAACGTGAATTTTCGTAATACTTATAGTTGAAGTACTCATTTGTAAATGTTGATTTATTTATTTAATTGTAGTACCTCTACTTGGTTCACCTATTATTTACTTCAATGCTACTTATCGCTAATTTTTAAGAAAACAACTTCGCAAATGCCTCAGTTAAATACAATATGTTTATTTAAATTTTACTTTTTTGTTTTTTTCTTTTAATACATTTCTTATTCACTTCCCTTACAATTKTTAGTTATTCATTAATTTTCATTTATTATTTTGTTATTGTTATTGCTGTTGTGTAATAGCTGAATATTCATACAGTAGAGATGTATGCATGTACTGCAACATGAACTCTTCTAATTTGTTTTAGCAATTTATTTGCTCTCATAGAAAAGGACTATACACTCTTACAGGACAATCGCAAATAGTTGTCAATTTTTTGTATGGAAATTATGTGTTTTTTATCACTTTTTACCGTTCCGCTGTGACCAAATTGCTTTTACAAAAACATTTACTGAAACAGCGGCGTAAAGTTTTTGTGCGTTTTATGGTGTTCCAATGGCCCACATATCAATAAGCCACGCTATAATTTAACATCTACCTTTCTTACAGGCGATGGTTCTTGGGATTGCTTCTTCTAATACTTCAAATTTCAGTAACCATTTGTGGAACTGGAAATGATAAGCTCTCTCTGAGCGCGCCTTATACTTTATAGAGATAGAAGTATAAAAATAATAGTTTATGTTTTGTTGCAAAATACCCGTCAAARTGTTTAGAACAGTTATCAAACTGTTTTCAATTATTCATAATTTTTTCCCCCTTTTCCTGCATAAGTGTATCTTGCTCTTCAAGTATGAAGTATGGCTTTCCATTGCAAAGCTCGATGGCTTGTTTGAATTCCTTTTATTTTCGCCATATTTTCTGAAACTTATCAACTTCGGCTWTTGCGAACATAACGCGATCTAATACATACCAACACTACATACATAGACGAATTGACCATGAAAAGCGTACGAAATCTTATGCTCAATATATGTGTATATGCTAACTGAGGCTAAGCGCATAGTGTTAGAAGACAGGCAGCTTGAAAAAGCAAACATGCTCCATTTACTTTAAGGTCGGTCCGCTTGATTTCAATTACATCCACTCATAATCACAATTTTGCTTATTTTAATTGTTTTTCTTTTTTTAGAATATATTTACATACATATTTGTTAGTGATTTAAGCCTTCATAGCTGCGCACTTTTCTCTAGTGAAAATATGTTTAGAAACCCTCTTTTACATATATTTCTAGCTTGTTGGGTGTACATTCTTATGCTTATGTGTTTTTAGTGATACTACCAAAAGTTTTATAGAAATACTTTAGAATACTGAAACTGTTTAATGTGAAGTTATTCGTTATTCTTTTTAGTGGTTATTTGTTGTTTTGTATATAACATATATATACGATATATCCATAAATTTATATCGATTGTTTTTATTGTGTTATCAAATATATTTGTTTTCAATCTGCTAA
>NW_017535997.1:0-16427 GCF_001853355.1 Bactrocera latifrons | reverse complement strand
AGCGCGTATAAACTGGATTTCATGTAAGTACCAACACTAATTACTTGCYAAAAGCGTGAGAAATCTTCTAGTGACACCTGTCCGAAAATAAAAGATGATGTATACAAGTATTAAATAACAAACTTGGGCTCGGTATCCTACCAYTATCTTCTTTAAAGGCGTGTTTTAGTCTAGTCTAAATTTCTAAAAAAACAGCAGCTGATGAATAGGAGCTCTCAAAAATTGACATATGCTAATACTCCACCCTGCTAGCAGTCTGAAACAGAAAAATAAACTATTAAACTAGAATAATGTCGTATTGACTGGAACTAGGGAAAAATTGGAAAAGTTTTTTTACGAAAAGTATTTATTTTTGAATAACTAAACTGTAAAACTATTCAATTGTAGATATTTAAAATTTCTTGACTAAAATACCCAYCCCTTAAACGGCTTATGTTAATAGAAAATACTTATATATTAAGCCGTTTTACTGGAAAATTTCTTAACACAAAATATTTTATTATTTCTATTTTTTATTTCTGACAAATAACTCGAGGTCTGATTATGAGCTGATTACCATCACAATAAAAATTTCAAAATATTGTGGAACGATAGTGCCGCTATTTTTCGTTAATSGCAGTTGTGAAATATTCTTCACTACTTAAAAATTACTAGATATAATTAAAATCCACACTTCCATAAACGGTGCACTATTTCTWGCGCACTATGCTCAGCTGTGAGAAACATGCCATTGATGATGATGGTGGTGGAAGCAAAGCAGTAAATAAAAAGAGAAATTTTAATTTTAATTAAATCAATTTAAATGTTTATTGTTTTTATTTTTATTTTCATTTAATTTTTTTTCTTTTCGTATCTTGTAATAGTACAAATCTTTGTCAATACTATCAATTAATTATATTTGCATTTACAGTTATGTATTTATGCATTTCTGTGTATGTATGTATGTTTATTCATTATCATTTAAAATTTATTATAATGATCAATTGTATTTTATTTTGCTTTTATTCGCAATATATAATTTTTCACTTGGTTGCTACTCTCCTCTCCTCAGCTATTCGCTCTCTTTGTATTTAACGTTTAATTACAATTAAATGGATTTTAATATATCTTAAAATTAGCAATAATTACATTTCAATCGAATATGATTAACGGAAAGTAGCTCATTTCATTACTAATTACAAAAAGAGTTTTTTTGTACGCAAAAAAAAAAAAATAAAAATAAAAACCAAAAATGAAAAAAAGAAACACAGAATTAACAAACCTAATTATATGTATGTAAAACTCGTACAATTAACGATATGTTAAGCAAAAAGTAGTTCACTGATATAACAGTACAGTAATCAAGTAGTTATTGACACAATATTAAACTTAATAAGTTATTTGTGGGAGCAGAACTCACATGTCGGCTTATTGCTTATAACCGAGCGGCGTTTGTTGGTTGTTGCAAAGCTTTGCCAACTCCACTCTACGCTTTTATTTTAACACATTTAATTTAATATCTGGTTCTGCGTTGACTTCACAAATGACTTTAGCGCCTTCTGCCTCGCTTTATACATAAATAAGTATGTACTCATTTATGTATGTGTGTATGTGTTAATTTGCAATTCATTAAACAGTTATCAATATGTTTTGTTTTTTGCTTTTGCGATATTCTCACACATAGCGGCAAATATTAGTATATACGTACATACGTATGTTTAATACAGTTATACAAAATATTAAGCAGTACTCTTTGCACGCAAATCCACTCAAACACAGCTGACTCGATGCAAACATATAAAGCTACATATGTAKATGTATATATGTTTGGCCTACGCCGTTGTAATTTTGTACAATAAATACGCATGTATGTACTTATGTGTGTTGATAAATTAATTTTAATAAAAGCTAACAAATATGTTCGTTAACAGAAAGAAATGTATGTATGTGTGCATGTGCGCGCGCCCGTTACAGTTGCATGGCGCGCACATTCTTAATTATGATTGTTTTTATGCCACAACCTGTCTCTTATACACATCTAATACAAAATTAGTGAGTGAAATATAATGAAAAAAAAAAAACAAAAAAAAAAAATACATAAAAAAAAATTAATTAAAAAAAATACATTAAAAAAAATTAAGTAAAAAAAATACAGAAACAAAATAAAGACTGAATCTTGAAGCAATAATTGAATTAAATTTCTAGAAATCGCCTCAGCTCGAAATATTTCCTCTGTATTATTATTTTAATATTCCTGTTGTGTCTYGTTAATGTTTTTAAAATTACTAGAAAATCCAAATTCGTCACTAAAAATACTAAAATCACGCTTCAAACGAGTATGTGAGATATTTGAATGTTTTTGTTGTTGTTACTGCCCAAATCAGTGATTTATAAAATTAAAAAAGGAAAAATTATTAATTATTAACATGACAATCTCAACGCCGCTGTGCTAAACAAACAAAAATTATTTTCCTGCAGAAAATAACGTGTTTTGCAAGCTCTGACTCCAGCAATGACAGCACATAACGGTTAAAAAATTCCAAGAAATATCGCTGATTTAGTATTTAGCAGCGAAGTAGTGAAATTTTTCCAAAAGCAGCATTTACATAACAAAGCAGCAGCTAATTTAATTTGGAACACCACCTGGAAGGCATAAATTTTGCTCTAAAAGCAAAAAAAAGCCGCCTTGAAAATATTTTTTAAAATTTAAAATTTGTTTTCTATCTCGTGAAATTGTGGTAAAGAGGCGGAAGAGTCACTTTCTTATGTGTTTTTTTTATTGTTATTTATTGCATGACTTTATATACAAATGGAATGTAACTTAAACGCTGCAAGGGCCCAATTGTCGCCAACGAAAATTCACTTTATTAAATATTATACTTATATATTAAACGTTAAAGTTTCTTATGCAACTAAATGTGTTCTACATTTCAGTGTTTTTCTTAACTTTCTACAGCAAAGTGATAGAAGAAAACACTAACAAGCCAAGTGTGTAAACCTTTCGTGACTGAGATGAAAGTAAATAAGCGCAAAAAACATAAAAAAACAAAAAAAAAAACAAACAAAAAAAAAAAAAGTAAATAAGCGCAAAAAACATAAAAAAAAAACCAAAAAAAAAAAAAACATTTCAAAAATTTACTTGCCGGTGCCAAAAACACGCTACTGATTTGGTACTGAACCGAAACTATTTCATATTATAAAATTTACTTTCCGGTGCTAAAAACAATCTACAGACCCGGTGCCGTAAGAAACTGCTAAGCTTTTAGTAAGGCTTGCCTGCACATTACAAAAATATATACAATAAAAGAGTACCCAGACAAAAAGAAACGCGCCTCACTGCAGCCACCACAACGAACTCAACCTTCTTTCCATTGCTTTAGATCGCCTACGCACACTTGCTCTGTTCCTTTCCATTGACTCGAGCCTAAATACCATATTGGCAGCACTTCAAATGTAAGTTTGCGGCTTATATTTGCCTGTCTGTCATTGCTGTGAGTACTTTTCGGTTTTATTTGCTCTTAGAGATATTAAGTTTACAAAACAGATTTATTGTACGAATTACAATTACGTTTGCTAGTTACGAATTACATTTAGAATAGAATATGTATACATAATGAAATATTCGGTGCTCGCATTTTGCGGAGCATGTAAACAAGCGCTACAAAAGACAAACAACAATGCAACTTAACATAAAGGGCAAGTGGAAAATGTTGCTGCAACAGTCGCGCAGACAAGTGCTGGTGGAAAACTGTGCGCCGTGCTTCAATGAGCCGGCAGGGGTGTGGACTGCTGCAATGTAAATAACAATAATATGCTTAAGTGTGCTTCAAATGTCCGAAAGTGCGCGCCGCCATTCAACTTCACGGCGGCATAATGGACAAATTAAAATTCTGCTGGCTACTTCCTAGTGTTATTGTAGTTGTTGTTGTTGCTGCACAGCTGCACCGGCATAACTGTCCTTAGTGGCATAACTGCTTGGCGTTGTTGTTGCTGTTGACGCGSCTGCAGTTCGAGTTTAGTAACGTCATTGTTGTTGTTGTTGTTGTGGAAAATTACTATCGTCATGGCGAATCTGTTTGCATAACGGCTTTAGTTGTTGCTAGTGTTGTTGTGGCCATATATTTTTAATGGAATGGATACTTTTTGTGGCACTGACTTGCCTGTCTAAACTCGTGCTGAGCAATTTGCTGCCCACACGCACACTTTGCTCCCGCCACAGCATGGCACTAAGCTAAGCGTCTGTCCATTCGTGAAGCACAYTTGCTGTCCTGCGCGGCTGCCGTCGTGGYGCTAAGTGGATTTGCTGCTGCTCTGCCACGGCGACGACAAATAAGCAGGCATTTAGAGCTGATATGCATTGCTCAGCGTTCCCGACAAGGCCGGACAAGTTGCCGTACAAGCGTTGCTCACTAGCACTGTTGTCCATTTTGTTTGTGTATTTTATTATTGTTTGTTGTTGGTTGTTTTTGCCTTCGTTTTCATTTCTGCTTCGGCTGCAGTTGTTGTAGTGTTGAAACCCCAAATGCTAAATCGTTAGAAACTGCTACTGCTACTGCTGTTGATGTTGCTGTTGTTGTTGCGTTTGTTACTGTCACTAATGTCGTCCACTTTATGCTATTATTTATTTACTTATTTATTGGCTTTTGGTCGCCTTACTGCCTTAGCGTTTATACTTTAAACTTCGCGCCTGCTAACGGCTTCTTCTATGCTTTAACTTACTTTTCAGTTGTTTTTTTTTTTTTTTTTTTTTTTTTTTTTTTTTTTTTTTTTTTTTTTTTTTTTTTTTTTTTTTTTGTTTTTTGTTACTTTTATCGTTTACTAACTTTTTACTGTAGAAATAGAAATTTATTTGCCATTTTTGCAATTTGTCTTTGTTTTCTCCTAACCTCCTCTACGCTCATGCTCATTTCCTTTCAACAATCTAATTCACATGTTTTGTGTGTGTTTGTTGTGTTCGTTTTGTTTTTTTCTTTTTTTGTTTTTTTGATTCAATTTTGCTTTGCCGTCTTTGAGCATTTCATTTTTCAATTTTTTTATCCATTTTTCTGTGAAGTTTTGAATTTTTTTTTGGAAWTTTTTTTTTGTTTTTATTTTCTTATATTTCATTTTCTCGTTTTTATGCCATCACGCTCGAACTTTTGCTGTTGTTGTTGTTGGCGCTTTTGCTGTTCGAGCACAAAATTGTGTTGGTTGCATTTGGAAAATGAGTTTTTCACTGATGTTGCTGCTGACGTGGCTGCTGTTGCAAGTGTCGTTTGCTGCCCTTGCATTTGTCATGGCCGATGGAACCTGCCGCAAACCGCATCGAGAAGAGAAAGAAAAKAGTTAGGTTAATATTTTATTGGTTTGAATAGCGTAAAAACTAAAAGAACTTTTAGGAATGCAAAAAAACGCGCAGAAATAGCAAAAGATCCAAAATACGCTGCGACTTGCCCCCCAGTGGGACTGTGGCAAAGTCAAGTGCAAAGTTCTAGATGAGACTACCGAAAAAAWCTGTTTGGCAAATAATAATATTTAAAATTCAAGTGGAAACTTTCGAAGACGTTGCAACTTCTAGAAGTGAGATTAACTATTTATTACGTAACCTAAAATTACGCGCGGAAAATGTTTAAAATCATATTTGTCAAAAACCTGGCTTTCATTTGTGAGCGTAAATAAAATTGTATGGTAAAGATGGCTTGTTTTCAGYTTCTTTCCGTAGAAGACTAGAAGAGAAACTTTCTCCTCGCACTGTATAGCCTTTGCAAGACTGAGGCTGAARCATCTGGGTAGCCTTACCTAGGGCGAACCGGAAGCCAAAGCCGAAACTGGCATTAGCCGTCTCAAAAAATTTGTTCTAGGCTCAATAGTTGCGTTGTCGATTTGTAGGGGTCTTATGATCCAGTATTTAGGAACTTTTAAGAACCACAACGAATCGGCGTTCTCAGCTGTTCAAGTGAGATCCCGCTCAGGAYAGACCTTTCAACCTAACCGAACAAGTGACAAGTCCTGATGCTGAGTTCGAGGTCTTATACCAAAACTTTGGTAAACCTTTACGCGCGCAAACACTAGAGTCAACGACCCGTATATAGGGGTTTTCAATAGCGCACTTTAAAAAAAGACCGGTAGAGACATCAAACGACGTCATATTTTTCTCCACCCTTTTGAAGATTCTCTTCAGTAACGTTTGCCATTTCATCATGGAAAGACACAATAGTCGAATTTATCAAAATTTACTACCCAAATTCGGAGTCAGTTTCCACAACATTAAGAGCAATGTATCTTACACTTACAAGCGGAAAACACAGGTAGATWTATGGTTGTAAATGTGAGAGTGTTGGAGCGCTTCACACGAGCATAAACGGAAGCATTTTTCCAATAGAAATTGAGTGCGCTCAGCTGAGAAATTGCCTAACGTCCAGCTCAACTATCGAAGGGTGCAACGCTTCGAGTAAATTGAAAACGGGCAACAGTTTTGAGAGCTCAATTCAATAAGAACAACGAAAATAAATAAATAATCCCAGTTAAACAAAATGGTTGGCATCTCCACGAAATTGAACGGAGAGATGGCAAATGAAGCAACAAACCCCAAAGTAGGTTGATGGACGAGCTACCGCTGGATCAGGTCGTAGTTGGGTTAAAAGCAAATGCGGTTTGCCGAGTTTAAACTGTAATTTTCTTACTTCCAATACAATGTCAAAGGAAGTTAATTTAAATGGGTTTGGGCTACAAAACTGTAATCGGCTTAAATTGGCTGTCAGAGAAGTTAAAAGAAATTGTAAATTGGCAAATAACGGGCATGTGCCGCCATATGTAAGCTTGTAGGCAGATTGCAAAGCGAAAGTTAAGGCACTGAGTACCTTTTGCCATTTTCCAATTTTATATACTTAAATACTTGTAGCTATTTATACTAAATACATAAGTACTTATATACCAAACTCTACCGGGGTGGAAATGAACAGTTGGGTTCTCTGCTTCAATGGTCAYCCTCATTATAATTGCCAAACTGTTTTGGGAAACTTTGGAGAAAAATTTTAATTTATTTATAAAACTGCAAGACAGTTTCTTTCGGCACGCATTCGTATATTTGTTGGCGAACGTGCTCAAACAGTGAAACATGAATGTGTGCCTGTTCGAGTGTGTAGAGGAATGTGCATGAAGGTCGCTTGGGATGCACTGCAGCCGCTAGCTTTATTTGAACAATGCATTTAACGACATTGCCGTGCGATGGAAGTTGATGTGTCTCCTTGCCGCTTTGAGTGTCCTTGCTGCAAAAGCACAACGCCACTAGCTACAAAGTCTCGAATATGCACATATGGTATATAGAGGGTGATGCATTTCGAGGTTCTCTACTTTTTTAAAGAAAAAAAAAAACAGAAATTTAATGGGCAATGTTTATTATCATTCAATAGAACRTTCTTTGGTATTTATTTTTTGAAGATTATCTCTTTGAAATGCTGGCCGCGGCTACGTCTCAGATGGTCCATCCATTGAGTCCAATTTTCGATGACTCGTTCGCGCATTTCGACTGGTAACTGGCGAATGGCAGGCGTGATGTTTTCATCCAAGGTCTGTATCGAAGTGGCATTGTTCGCACAGACTTTGGACTTTGCATATCCCCACAGGAAACAGTCTAACGGTGTGGCTCAAAACGTGAAATTATCTGCTCATCGAAGTTTTCTCTCAACGAATCCATTGATCGAGGCGATGTGAAGGAAATGTCATCGTCTTGTTGAAACCAAATGCATCTGAGATCACCACTCTTGTTTTTTCTGGATGAAATGGCAGCTCTTGAGTCTCTTCAGCTTGCTCTTCGTCTCAAATRCGGCAATTTTGCTTGTTTACATASCCATTCTGGATCTTCATAAAATTTTCAAGTGTACAAAGAGCGAAGCGATGTCGGTTGGGGARGGCGGGCGTCTTCAGTTCCWGCACAAGCCGTATTTTGTATGTTTTCGGTTTAGGACGTAAAATGCACCAAGTCGTTCCATACATCAATCCGAGTTCTGCGCACAGTGCCGAATCGACTCTGCACGGTCTTCGTGCACACTCTCAGCTACGGCTRCTACATTTTCTTCACTGGATGKGCTCCATTCGGTCGAATATTATCCAAYAMTGAATGCAGAGTCTCAACATGGGGGTTGGTGAAGCGAGTCAAACGCTCATTAGGGGGATTATGTTGATGACAAGTTGAGCGAAGTCATTCCATGAAAAATGCCAAACCAAAATAACAGCAAAATTTTGACAGCTTGCCACGACTCACGTGTATCTGTCAAAAACAGGGTTTTAAAAAACTACCTTTACTTGGATCGCCCGTTATATGATATATTCTACGCTTGCTTCGTTTTGCAGAAACGGTCGCTGTTGCCTGAAGATAGCAGAACYAGTCTTATCTATATCGGAAGCATATTTGCGGCTTAACTTCGAGATCAAAGCATTAAATTTTTTATTGTGACATTAAAAGCTTTTATGACTTTCCCCTTGGATGTTTTTGGAAATTCCTCACGTGTTTGTTATTTTAGCCTCAATTCTTAAATCTTCTTTGATTGYGATTGGTTAAAATTTATGCGGCGGCCAATTTGCACCATTGGCTTCATACTGCTTCACATTATTTGTGCCATTAGTTTGAGCAACGCTACGAGAAGATTTAAGTACCGTTATTCGGGCTAAATGCATAAATATCACAAACGAATTTATCTTCTAGRATTTTTTGTTGTACACACTGTGATCACTCACATCTGCGATAATAGGACTTTCCATCCACCATTTTGCCATTCATTTCAGAAGCCCTATTCCAGTCACATCCGTATACAATGAATGTTTACTTCGAATTTCTTCGCATTCTGTTTCTGTCGCCTTGCATTTTATTGCATTAGTTGCAATTGTGGCAAAATATCTCGCCCATGAATATGTATCTGCGGCGGTGCAATACACACGTGGCACACACCACATTGTGGCATATAGGGCAACACATCTTTTATGYGCATTTAAGTGAACTTGAATGGATTTGCTAGTGAGCGCTCGAAATGAATGTGCCCCTCGACGTGGCATTGTGTGACAGGAAGTGACATTGAAATTAAACTTTTTCGTGCTCTCCACATTTTTACAAATCCCCTACCATTCTGCGCTCGTCTCTTTTTGTCCTTGTCTCTCTACTTACATTCTAAAGTCGTGTCTTAGTTGAGCGTACGTGCGTCGCTCCTCTGCTACAACACTAAACTGTGTCGTTACAACAATTGTGGTATTTATACACATTGTCCATTTCACACTTTAACTGCCGCACATACACATATACACATATATATGTATATACACAACCACATATGGGATACGCTTTGACTTGACTTCGTCGATGTGTGTGTGTGTGTGTTGCGCGCGTGCGATTGCTTTTGGCACAACACTCGGCCGGCTCTTGGGTCCTTAATAGTTGGCAATTTAAGCTGAACCAACGGCAATGGTTTTAGTGGTCTTTTGTCCTCAAAAGTAATGCCCAAATGACTTTTTAATTAAGCCAATTGACAGGCGAAAGCCACCGACAGAGCGAATTACATAAACGGAAACGATGCACTGCGGTTGCGGCTCTTCAGAGCGGAGCGGAGGAGAGCATGTAAAATGCGAAAATCTTTAAAATGAAACAAAATGATTTTTTGAAGTCAAAATGTTTGGCTTTCGGCTTTACGAAAACTGAAGAAAATTTAAAACAGTTCCCTTGTAATTTAGACCATATTAATCTTCTGAATTAMAGAGACTTTCGTATGTTTCGGTTACGAAGACACGACTGTTACGGGTTGAATTGATTTGTAGTTCCAAGGGAAGGGTAGCTATATATGAGACAACAAAAACAACACTAACTTCGGCGCGAAGTTTTTTATATAACATAAATAGTATAAAAAGACCTTCTTCTTGACTTTGATTGGAACGAGTCGGCGCATTTATCGTTGAGATCTTAAATTGGAAGCGTACGAAATACAGCTTGTGCAGGAAATGAAGCCGCTCGACCTTCCCTAACGACAGCGCTTCGCTCTATGGGATCCTGAAAAGTTCCACGAAGTTCCGACGTTTTCGAGCCAACTTTTGTTCAGCGATGTGGCTAACAGTATGGAAACAAGCAAAATTGGGACAAAGAGCAATCAGATGAGATTTAAGAGTTGTCTTTTCATCTTGAAAAAAAAAAAAAAAACTTGGTATGATTTGTGGGTCGGTGGAATCATTTGTCCATATTTGTTCAAAAATAATGTCGGTGAGATCGTAACAGTCAATGACGACCGTTATCGCGCCATGAGAACCGATTATTTCATGCCTGAAATTGAAGCTCATGACCCCGGCGACATTTGGTTTCAACAAGACGGCGCCACTTCCCACACATCACACCTATCAATTGACAGAACGCTTCGATGAACAGATAATTTCACGTTTTGCGCCGGTCGATTGGCCGCCAAGAACGTTCGATATGATATGACACACCGTTAGATTTTTTTCTGTAAGGATAAGTTTAGTCTAAAGTTGTTAGAGCCAAATACCACGAGTGTCATTCGCCAGTTATCAGTCGAAATACTCGAATGAGTCATCGAAAATTGAACTGAACGGATGGACCATCTGTGRCCAAAGTAAGTAGGTAACCTCGAAATGGAACACYCTTTRTACATATACATTTTACTCTAAAAGTTCCTGTTATTAAAAACTTCGAGGCAAACTTAAAATACCCAGTTCAGGGATTAAAAAATAAACTTACCTCGTCAAGTGCCGACTACCCTCGTGCACCGCCATCTCCGACGATTTGAACTCATTCAATTCCTTGCGTATGGCAGCCTTATCCTTCGGCGTCAGTCTTGTCCATGGCTTGTCCGCACGCCGATCGTAGTCGTGCGCCTGTGTCACCTCAATATAATCGTTGAAACGGATGATTTTCTTCTCCTTCAGCTCCTCGACGGTGGGTCGGAAACTCAATTTTCGCAGCAAATACGATTTCTTCTCCTCCTTTTGCTTCTTCTCTTCGGCGGGTGATTGTGCTGAACCAATAAGAAATAATGTGCCACAATAATTATATAAATTCACACAATTAACAAACAACGCAAACAACAACACAAATACAACGGCATTCAACGGTGGTAGTATTGTGTGAGCAAGTTTGCTTGCCATTGAAATACTCACTCTTTAAGATATTGCGCTCCACCAACTCCTCGGCTGTGGGACGCATCGACAGTCGGCGTATGAGACGTGCGCCAATGGCCTCCTTCGACTCCTTGATCTCATTGTCGGTCACCTGGTGCAGAATGTTGCGGTTGATCAGATCCTGCTTGTCGGGCCGCAGCTGCAGCTTCAGCGACAGCGACTCCTTGCGCGCAATCTTCGCCTGCCGGTCATTGTCGTCGTCGCGATAGAGTATGCGACCGTCGCCCTCGTCGCTGTCGCTGCTGCTCTCGCGTATCACAAACGGCCGAGTGTTCTCCTTGTTCTCGACGGTGCACGGCAGATTGATGTTGAACACCTGCTGCCTGCTGGTTAAGCGAAAGCCGCAACATTAAGCGCGAGACAGYGARAAATGTYGTTGTTGTTTTGGTTTGAAATAAAGAGCAAACAAAAGTGTGTAAAAGATAAGTAAACAACGTTTTGCATGATTTATTTGATTAAAATTTAATGCTCGTTTGTTTTATACTTTATTAAGTGTGTTTGTGTGTGGGTGTGTGTTATCTTTCTTTCTAGCAAGTGTTGTTGTCGTGCGTGTTACAAGTGTACACACTAATACATGAATAAAACACAAATATACAAAATTATTTATGTGGTACCGTTAAGCATGCAGCTGTGCGCTTGGCAGTGATTTTAAAGGGTTGCCACACATACATACACACATGCAGAACTAACTAAGGTAAACTTAAAATTTGCTAGAAATACACACGAAGTCACAGATAAATGAAATTTTAACATTTTTTGAAATAAAAGTTTGAACAATTAAAAATTATAATTTTTGTTAAAAAATTAATTTTTATTGCTAAAACGCATATATGAGGCATCTCTACTCTTCCAGCAATTTGAAAAATGTAAAAGCTTTAATACTTTCATCATTTATTTTTTGCCTTACAAAGCCACCCACAAGCCTTTTGGCAGCGAGTTCTTCCGCGTCGACGAAGTTAAATAAAATATGAAGCAGAAACAAAAAGAAATTAAAACTGAGTCAGCAGTGCGGAAATGAATGTGTCAGCCACCCGGCTCTGAATCTTCTTCCACCTGTACCACCGGTCTGAGCACAGGATGCGTGAGATATGAGTGTGTGTGTGTCGACATGCAAATATACTGAGCATAAAATTATTTGCGCTTTGATGACATTTAAAGTGAAATGCGGTGAAACATGCAGATAAAATGAGTTGAGTGTATGTGTGTGTGTAGTGCAGACACCATAAAAGTCAGTGCGCCTGCTGTTGCCATTCGTGAGCACACTAATATCCTTTCAGCAATGCACATCTTCCTAATGTGCGCATGTGTATGCCGTACTCTCACATCCGAGCGCAAAGATATGACGTCAACAGGCCCAACTCACAGTGCGTGCGACAAGTTCTCTGACTTATTGATTTTTTTGGGGTGTTTAACTTGTGAGGAGCTCTCTATCAACTCCAGCTTCAGACTGCCTGACTATCACAGCAAGTCGAGGTTGCCAAGCTTTTTTAGTACCAATTGGCAGTGTGGGCTGGACACACTAACCACCTTGGTAGGGTTCAAARCYTATCTAAAACCTCTGCCGTACTTTGGGTCCGGCACCCAGCTGCAATGCAACTCCACATGCAAGTAACAAAGTGTCAGTTCTTCCCGCATCAGGATTTTGATCAGAACCACCACGATTTTCCCCGAGAGGCCAGTCCGCATGAGCAGAATTAAGCGAACTCCAAGGGCTCTTGCTTCCCGACCACCAGACCAGACCAGAATTAAGTYTCCGGTCAGACMTCGTAGTCGAAAYTACTACTATTTGAGCTTCCATACTGTTCTGGACTTGTGATCAAGAGTTGGACCCCTTTCGCACATTACACGTACACACCATTCAAGCAAGAAGCTAACCATAATTCTCAGTCATTACTCTCTAAACAATTTACTTGCAAACGACCCTTACTGTTCGGCATWCCGTGGACTCATTGACAGTGTGTTCAGGGCTAGTGATGGTGTGCCTAACCTCGCTATCAATAGCGTCGATGGTGCACTCAGCAATTTCAGCCTCTTACAAGTTTTGGAGCTTTTAACAGGCCATTGCCTTCTAAGTGTCCACGCAATGAGGCTCGAAATCCTACCAGACCCATCTGCAGAATCTCTACGGAAGAAGATGAGGTAGAAAGAAGTCAACACTTCCTACTTGGACTGCCCCGCATTWGGGAGGTCAAGATACTTTGGAGCGCATAACYTCGGACGGCTTCACAAAGGACTACATATAGCACCACTATCCAATATCCCGATCTGAGGTATTCACGATCGTTTTCTGCAGGCAGTGTACTCATATAAGCAATAGACGCGCCGCAGCCGCCTGTGTGTGTCGCCGCCGCGATATCAGAGTTATCTACTCCACACTCACGGCAAGTACTTGTGTGTGTGTGCGTTTTCAGTAATATGTACACATATTTCAGGGGGGGAGAAGGGCATTAAGTTTGGTGTACTTAATGATCATTGCGCGGCGAGGATAAAACGAAGTGAGCTCACGTGTGCGCCAGGCAAGCAGCGAGGCTGCTTCCTGCCGCAGCAGGGCCCCGACGCCTGCACTAACATCATTTACAATATTTCGCACACAGACACAAACATGATGCACCGTTACATATACGAKGCGCTATAAATTTAACCTTAAAATTGCATATTTAATTGCTTTCGCGATTGAAAATTGTCGTCAACAAAAAACTGTTTGCGATTCGCAATTTAATAAAGTGTTGCCAACAACAAAAATAGTTGAAATTCAAATAAATTGAGTATATTTTAACTGAAAATTCATATTTTTTTCAATGAACGATTTTCCTATGAACTGGAACGAAGTATTATAAGTGAGTTATTTGAAGTACTAGTAACGGGTTTTTCAATAAGAACGCTACAAAAAGATTCTGTATTCCTGTGAAAGTATATTCGATGCGATTAAGCAGGGAAAGCGATTTCTTTTGCATTGCCACCACGGGCGCGCTTGCAGAAGCCTAGACGCTGAACCCAATTTTCGACGGTTTTCACGCATAAATATACCGACACTGCTGCAATTTCTCGTTCTATATTGGTACGAAGTTCATCAATCGTCGCTGGCTTGTTGGCACAGACCATAAACTGGACGTAACTCCACTGGAAATAGTCTAACGGCGTTAAATCGCACGACCAAGGCGGCCAATTGACTGGGCATCCGAATCCGGATTTTCAAGTTGTTGCGCAGCCCAATTCACGAACATACGAAGATTCTGGTGGTCAAGCGGCTTCAGTTCTAACGTCAGTTTGATCTTGTATGGATGTAGGCCAAGATCTGTATGCAAAATTCGCCACAACGACGTCACAGAGATGCCCAATGCTTCAGAACAACTTGTGAGAGACTGATTTGTATCTTCCTCAATTGATGCGCTAGCGGCAGGCAGCAATATTCTCGACACTGCGGGCATTCCTTTGTCTCCCACGGCACGGCACGGGAACATTTTGTGCTGTGTCTATGGATTCAAATTTGTCCACTAGACGCTCAAACTTTGATTTGACGACAGTGCGGACGTAGCGCTCTTGAATCCGAGTTTCGCCAGTAAATTTTAATAATTTCGACTCGTTGTTGGACCATATATATTTCCATAATGTAATGGCTAACCTTACTGAAGAGAAATGTTGAAAGAGTGGAAAACATATGCCGTCGTTTGCTGTCCCCATCGGTCTACTTTTATAGCGTCGTTTTGAAAGCACCTTCTGTAAGCGAATTCTTGCTCATCGCCACATATGGATGGAAATTTAGTCATTCCAATACATAATTGATACAATGGCTTCAGTAGACAATAAAGAAAACCAACAACAATATTTGTGTTGCTTATTTTAATATATATTTAGGCGCTCAGCGCGCTAAATGCTTGAAACAAAAAGCGGAAATAAATCTAAAGCAAATGCCGAAAAGTTTATCTACAAAGTAAATGAGCTGCCAGCATCCAGATTAATAATACACGCGTAGCAAAGTGTGGAGCGTTCAAAGCTCYGGATGCGTACAACTTTTCCATTAAAAATTGAATGATCTGCAGTAAATCACAGGGCGCCCCCACCACACCCGAAGCCCGTATCACACACGAGCACGTCAAAGCAGCCACAACACCAACAATGGGTTTCGAAATTTATGGATGCTTCAATTCAATTCCGCACAACTTTTATGATTTGCGATTTATTTATTTATACGTGTGTGTGTGTGTGTGTGAGCATATGCCGACAGCAACACATACGCAGACACCTGCGACGGCTAAATAAAAAATAAAATTTGCAGCAGTCATAAAAGGAATATTTTGAGAAAGCATTCCGAATGCGCGAAACTTGGAATGCGCCAAGCGGAACCAAAGTTATGCCGCGCACAAAGGCACACGAGCGTTTCCACGCTTTTCTAACTTTATTTTATTTGATTTCTTTGGAAAATGCTTGGAAAAAGGTTGGAAAAATGAGTGCTTTGGCCATTTCCAGCGCGTGGCAYATATACGAAGCCTCCGAAAAGGCCGCGCAACAGGATATTTATTAACGTGACGTACGGTGCGGCCGTACGGAACATATGCACGCATAAGAGCGGATGTGTGTGTGTGTAAATGCGCGGCATAAGTCAGTATTGCATTCTCGGTGAATTTGAATGGCTACCGTAACGCTCCCCACCGGCGTGGGTTGGCTTATATGCGTGGCTGTGTGTGTGAGTGCGGGTGTCGTGCAAACTTCTTTACCGAATTTATAACACAGCAACACACTTTGGGGCGCGGTGGTTATGCAACATAAACAATTTAAGCGCACTTAACACGCCGAATGGCGTCGACGACGGAAGCGAGTGAGTAAAAGACGCGCGTCGTATTTTCACACGAACACAAGGACGTGTGTTGAAGTGTATAACCATATAGCAGTATACATACATATGTACATACATACATAGATATGTATATGCACATCGGCAAACTTGTAAATGCAGGCTTACTTAAGTTCTGGATGAGTGCCGGCAAGCGAACTTTTGCTGAGTATTTATGGTTGTACTCTATATGTGTGAATGTGTGAATGTGGTTTCAAGGTTTGACACGAGAAATAATTACTGCTTGTAGGAGTATAATAACTTAAAAATTACGAAGCTAAAAGCACGTCAAACTTATTATAATCTAATGCATTGCACTCGCACATACACATTTATTACTGTATATGGTCTTACATAAATAAAATCCGTTAAATTAATCAAACAAAGCAAAAGCATTAATCATTACACTGAAGCTGTAATATCCTTCACAAATAAAAGAATTTTATACCAGAACTTCACTCCAATT
>NW_017535996.1:0-1917 GCF_001853355.1 Bactrocera latifrons | reverse complement strand
TGATTCGCCGGTTTATATGGCAGCTATATGCTATAGTTAACCGATCTGAACAATTTCTTCGGAGATTTCACTATAGCCTTAGGCAATAATAAGAGGTTGTCAAAAAAGTCTTGCGGTATTTTTTAATTATTATTTTTTTTATAACGGTTTGATGGCTCATGCCCAGCTCTTGACCGATGTTACGGCTGCTACTATGTCGGTCTCTTTCGTCCAATTCAGCGATTTTATCGCAATTTTCGACAACAGACCTTTCGGAGCGTGCCGCATCTTCGATCAACTCTACACGAGAACGAAAACCTTGAAACCATCGTTGAGTGGTGGAAATGTAAACTGTATCGGTTCCATAAACTGCACAAATGTGATTGGTGGCTTGAGATGCATTTTTGCCTTTATCGTAGTAGTACTGTAAAATATGCCGTATTTTCTCTTTATTTTGCTCCAAGTTTGCGACGCTATAACTCACGAACGACCTTAAAGAAACGACAATCAATCAAACACGTGTTAGCGGGGGAAATGAGCTTTCCAAAAAGGTATAGCATGACCCGATGCGACGAATAAAACTAGAACTACGCGCTCTCAGCGCCAACTAGCGAAAATACCGCAGGAAATGAGCTTTCCAAAAAGGTATAGCATGACCCGATGCGACGAATAAAACTAGAACTACGCGCTCTCAGCGCCAACTAGCGAAAATACCGCAAGGATTTTTTGACAACCTAATATATGCTAAATTTCTTTAAGATATCTAGTAAACTGAAACAGTATTACATACAAGCCATTGATTCCGATCGTTCAGTTTGTATGTCAGCTATATGCTCAAGTGGCCCGATATCGGTGGTTCCGACCAATAGGCAGCTTCTTGCGAAAAAAAACTTATGCAAAATTTCAGATCGATATCTACAAAACTTAAAGACTAGTTCGCGTATAGAGGACCAATAGATGAAGGGACCAACAGTTGGACGGACAGACAGACGAACATGGTTATCATTATCGTCATGCTGATAATTTTCATAGAAATTTTAGAACGTCTTCCTTCTGTGTGTTACAAACTTCGTGACGAATTTTTGTTTAATGTATAACGAGCTCCAAATCTTCAAATGCTAAAAACCTTTTATTGTTATATCTGTTGCAAGGAAAACATTATCCAGTTGACAATCCAGAATCGGACAAAGATCTGAATACATTGACATTCATCATCCCTTAAATACTGAACAGACGATTGAAGCCCAAAGGTTAGAAAATATATTCTATTTAACGCTTTAGAAGAAAGTTCAAACTACAGTTTCAAATAGTAAATACATGAAGGTGTGACGGAAGGTATTCTAAGGAATAGCCTTGAGAGCCGAGGTGCATGCTGCTTGGATTCCTTCTGTCATCTCAAAATGCTTGACTTCCATCGGCCTTTTCAGGCAAAGAAACAAAAAAGTCCGGCAGTCACATCTGGGCTGTAGGGCAGCTGCGGAAGCATTGGCATGCCGGCATTGGTTAGGGAGCTGTTCACAAGAAAGGCGGTGTAAACCGGGGCGTTCTCGTGGTGCAACGTTCACTTCGGCATATGGGTGTGGTTTTGAACGTGGACAAGACGAAATATCTCCTGTCAACATACAAACATTCCTATTGTTGACAGGCATAACTAGTTGGTTACATTTATCGTGGGACATGTGTTACTTAAGACCGAGTAGGCAATTGAAAAGTAAAGCCCTCTACCGACGAACAAAGACCAAACTCTACAAGTCATACAACGACATTGAATTCGTTTAGCGATATAAGAAACAGCAGCTGCGTCGTCTAGGTCATTTTGTCCGAATGCAAAAGAACACTCCAACTTAGAAGATTTTCGATTCGCACATATAAAGCATTTTATGAATTTACTTGTATGTCTATTTTGAGAACCTAGAAAAAACCAAAAGGCATCATTCA
>NW_017535995.1:0-1923 GCF_001853355.1 Bactrocera latifrons | reverse complement strand
ACAACACGTGCGGGATGGGATAGATACCGAGAGTTAAAGAGGGAAGCGAGAAGCATTTCGGACAGAAAAAGAAAGAGGTCGAAATGCGTGAGTACCAAGAGCTTTATACGCTGTCCGACAGGGGTAATGCTCGAAAATTCTACGAAAAGGTTTCAATACCGAAGCATACTCTTACAGAACCCCCAAAGGTGATCTACATAGTCACCGATGCCCAGAGCATACTTAAATTATGGAGGAACACTTCTCCAGCCTGCTGAATTGCAGTGAACGCACAACGCCAGGAGAAGGCGACCCCGCTTCCCCAATCGATAACGATGGATCACATGTTCCACCGCTCGACCATGAAGAAGTTTGAATAGCAATTACCCGTCTGAAGAACAACAAAGCAGCAGGAGCCGATGGATTACCGGCCGAGCTATTCAAACACGGCGGCGAAGAACTGTTAAGGAGCATACATCAGCTTCTTTGTAAAATATGCTCAGACAAAAGCATGCCCAATGATTGGAATTTAAGCGTGCTCTGCCCAATCCACAGAAAGAAGACCCCACAATCTGTGTCAACGACCGTGGGATAAGCCTCCTTAATATCGCGTATAAGGTTCTATCGAGCGTATTGTGTGAAAGATTAAAGCCCACCGTCAACAAACTGATTGAAACTTATCAGTGTGGCTTTAGACCTGGCAAATCAACAACCGACCACATATTCACCATGCGCCAAATTTTGGAAAAGACCCGTGAAAGGGGAACCGACGCACACAACCTTTTCGTCGATTTCAAAGCTGCTTTCGACAGCAGGAAAAGGAGATGCCTCTTTGCCGCGATGTCTGAATTTTGTATCCACGCAAAACTAATACGGCTGTGTAAACTGACGTTGAGCAACACCAAAAGTTCCGTCAACATTGGGAAGGGCCCCCGAGCCCTTCGATACCAAAGGAGGTTTCAGTCAAGGTGATTCCCTATCGTGCGACTTTTTCAACCTGCTTCTGGAGAAAATAGTTCGATCTGCAGAACTAAATAGAGAAGCTACCAACTTCTATAAGAGTGTACAGTTGCTGGCGCATGCCGATGATATTGATATCATCAAAGTCCTCTCTCGATAAACAAAAATAAAAATCTGTAAGTCACTCACAGTTCCCGTCCTGCTACATGGTGCAGAGGCTTGGACGATGTCAACAACTGATGAGTCGACATTGCGAGTTTTCGAGAGAAAAGTTCTGCGAAAGATTTATGGTCCTTTGCGCGTTGGCTACGGCGAATATCGCATCCGAAGGAACGATGAGCTGTATGCGATATACGACGACATTGACATATGGACGAAAACACTCCAGCTCTGAAAGTATTCTGTGCAGTTCTCGCCGGGGGAAGCAGATGAAGAAGAAGACGTCCACTCCGTTGGAAGGACCAGGTGGAGAAGGACCTGGTTACGCTTGGAATATCCAATTGGTGCCACGTAGCGAAAAGAAGAAACGACTGGCGCGCTGTTGTTAACTCGACTATAATCGCTTAAGCGGTGTCTACGCCAATTAAGAAGAAGAAAGATGTTATTCTGAACTACTGTTATTTTCAGAGGTTTATTTCTTTTTACGTTTAAACTAGTAGCAATCTTGTCACCAATCTAAAACTTTTTGTTTTCGTGACACCAAGCCTTTGTGGAGCCCCGGGAAGAGGTTGCTGATGACCTGCGACTTTGCCAACACCGACAATGTAACTCGTATGTGTAAAGTTTTAAACTCAAACCATCGACTAAGTATTCGTTTAATTGCCCAGATGTTAAGTTTATCAAAATCTGTGGCTCATGACATTGTGACGGAGCACTTGAACATGAGCAAGGTGTGCTCACTAATGACCAGAAATTGCGGCGAATGGAAGTGTGCCAAAAAAATTTGAACATGTGTGAAAGTGACCCCCACTTTTAAATAACGTA
>NW_017535994.1:0-1924 GCF_001853355.1 Bactrocera latifrons | reverse complement strand
TCAGAATAATAAAATGGCAAAACGGCAACACCACCCACCGCGAGCACGACGATGTGCTTTGGCTTGTGGTGGTCAAGTGGCGCACTCAACTACTAACCTGCCGCTGCCGGTGCTCGCTTGTATGAGCGACTCCAAGAGCTTCCACGGTTCGCTGGCCTTAAAACTGTAAGCCAAATCGGTATTCTTGGTGCGTACGGCCTCCAGTAGTGGGGCGATGTGTGCGCGTAACGGCACCGTGTCCATTCGATACAAATACAACAGCAAGTGAAAATCAGAAATGGCCTCGAGAAATTCGTGATCCGCCCAGTGGGAGAGATACGTGCTTAGCGCACCGAAATCCTGCAAATGTCCATCGAGGTAGCGATTCTCCACCGGAAACGGTTCACCGCGCTTCTTGTACTGTGTAAATGTGAATTGTGGCTGGAGTGGAGTTGAGGCGGGCACATCCACCAGCAAATATTCGACTGGCAGCGGACGCGCCAAGCGCTGTACTTCATTGCCGTATTGGTCTTTCTCCTGCAAAGAGACAAGTAGATGTAAAGATTGATGTATTAATGCGACCATGTCAATAAAAATGTAGATATATATATGTGTATGTGTGTGTTCAAAGGATCGCCGTGTCGTTTTGGTAGAATGTTATGTGATTGCTTTCGCAATAAAACATTTCAAAGCACCATAATTATACACATACTAAAACAACTTTGTACGCAAAGGATTGAGGGTAGTAAGCACGTCGCAGGAATTCATAAAATGCCAAAATTTTTAAAAAGATGTTAAACGTTTTTATTGCAGCATAAATACAGCCAATTTGAATGTAGCTGATAGTCCTACATTTATGACGATTTTATTTGAATTGAGAATTTTTCCTTTTTTTACGATATGATATATGTATATTACATTTGTACGGGGATATAAATGAAATAAAAAGAGAGATAATTCCAAAAACTTAACATACATATATGTCTGTATGTAAGTTCGAAGATCGCCTCCAAAGTAAAAACTGAAAATTTAGGAAACAATTGAACAAACTTTAAGGTTCTCAAAATATTGATTAGAATAATGCGACATTTCTCGACCATTTACTTAAATATTTACTAAAACACCGAGTTGATGAAATGAATGAACGGTTCCCAACAAAAYAGCGCATTGAAATACTGTAACTTTACAAGGCAAACGGGTTTCAGTTTAACTCCAAGAAATTGAGACCCACTCTGCACCGTCTCAGCAAATTGGCRAAAGGGGTTAAAAGAAAATTCATGCGATCCCTGAAACGCCAGTTTTTGATCAAAAAGTGACTTTTTGCTTTCATGTTTGCACCAGATASGCAAAATCTAAAGATACTTACAAGAAAAATTGTTTGGATTCTATGCATGTTTTCGCAGTTAATAAAGYAGTGAGCTTAAGTGTTTAGACAATTGATTAGCATTCACCGCAAAAATACTTGCATGACTGCATATACAAAATATTTCATGCTGTATCCCTTTTWCTTCGTACGCACCAAATCCTTCGCTCCAGCTCCAGCATAAATAGCAGCAATAAGGAAAATGGAAAAATGTCAACAATTTCAAAGTCAACAGAGCTGGTGAAAAAATACATGCGCCTTGTGGCGCTCCATTGACCTAATTTGCCTGCAGAGTTTCTTAGACAGCGCTGAGCGTGGAGTAAGTATATGGCTTGTTAAAGGCTAAGAGCGTCGCACCAGAGAGATAGAAATGTTGTCTGAGAGAGAGAGCGTTGATTTTGGACACTATACAAGCAACCCGTCGCAGCATGTAGTTTTCGAGGAAGAGCTTTTGCAACCTGTTTGCATTTTTCCTTGATACAGTTTTTCACCTTGTTCATCTCGGATTTGCCTATGTCCTTCTGTTGATAGCTTTCCATGGCCTTCCACAAGGTTATGGACTTTGGTGTGTGCGTGTGTGTA
>NW_017535993.1:0-1933 GCF_001853355.1 Bactrocera latifrons | reverse complement strand
AATTAAATTGACGAACTTCGACCTAATTCTACTAAAAAATCCTTAATTGCAGAATTAATTCCTAAACTAATTTCACTTTTCACCAAGCTGCTGCATAAGTCACTTACACGAACGCGATATAAGGAAACGAATGTTCGAGATGTGTATAAGAGACAGAACATAACCTTTTATGCACAAACACTGGCAGAGCTATGCTGTGCCGACGCTCAGCGCGCAGCTTTTGCACTCACTAATTTTCGCTTTTACTACACAAATAACAACCTCCCCCTTTACTTTTTTACTATAAAATTATTAAATTGACGAACTTTAACCTAATTCTAATAAAATCTCCTTAAGTGCAGCTTTAATTCTTAAACTAATTTCACTTTTCTCCCAGCTGCTGCATGTCACTTACACGAACGCGATATAAGAACACGAACGTGCGAAATGGCGGCGGAAATTAAGAACGACCACTGACATTAAAACTTCTAAATTGACGCTCAGTGCTCAGCGCTCAGCATTGCACTCACTAATTTTCACTTTAAATTTTACTATACGAATAACAACGCCCGATTACTTTTTTTTACTTTAAAACGGTTAAATTGACGAACTTCACCGTAATTCTAATAAAACCGCCTGAATTGCAGCCTTATTTCCTAAACTAATTTCACTTTTCACCAAGCTGCTGCATAAGTCACTTACACGAACGCGTCATAAGGAAACGAATGTTGGAAATGGCGTCGGAAATTAAGAACGAACAATGACATTCGAGCTTTTGAGAAGGAAGCGACATCTGCAGACACTAACCGCTTCAGTAACTAGCACAGGGTAGCATAAGTTTTTAAAGTACTTCTAAAAACATAGATTTCTAAAATAAATATAATTTCAAGCAGTTTTCTTACGATTGGCTTATTATTTAGAATAAATGAAGATAATAGCTGTCTCTTATACACATCTCACATAGAAACCTTCATATACTTTTACTTGTCACGTTAAAGTATATGAAGGTTTCTATGTGAGATGTGTATAAGAGACAGCTATTATCTTCATTTATTCTAAATAATAAGCCAATCGTACGAAAACTGCTTGAAATTATATTTATTTTAGAAATCTATGTTTTTAGAAGTACTTTAAAAACTTATGCTACCCTGTGCTAGTTACTGAAGCGGTTAGTGTCTGCAGATGTCGCTTCCTTCTCAAAAGCTCGAATGTCATTGTTCGTTCTTAATTTCCGACGCCATTTCCAACATTCGTTTCCTTATGACGCGTTCGTGTAAGTGACTTATGCAGCAGCTTGGTGAAAAGTGAAATTAGTTTAGGAAATAAGGCTGCAATTCAGGCGGTTTTATTAGAATTACGGTGAAGTTCGTCAATTTAACCGTTTTAAAGTAAAAAAAAGTAATCGGGCGTTGTTATTCGTATAGTAAAATTTAAAGTGAAAATTAGTGAGTGCAATGCTGAGCGCTGAGCACTGAGCGTCAATTTAGAAGTTTTAATGTCAGTGGTCGTTCTTAATTTCCGCCGCCATTTCGCACGTTCGTGTTCTTATATCGCGTTCGTGTAAGTGACATGCAGCAGCTGGGAGAAAAGTGAAATTAGTTTAAGAATTAAAGCTGCACTTAAGGAGATTTTATTAGAATTAGGTTAAAGTTCGTCAATTTAATAATTTTATAGTAAAAAAGTAAAGGGGGAGGTTGTTATTTGTGTAGTAAAAGCGAAAATTAGTGAGTGCAAAAGCTGCGCGCTGAGCGTCGGCACAGCATAGCTCTGCCAGTGTTTGTGCATAAAAGGTTATGTTCTGTCTCTTATACACATCTCGAACATTCGTTTCCTTATATCGCGTTCGTGTAAGTGACTTATGCAGCAGCTTGGTGAAAAGTGAAATTAGTTTAGGAATTAATTCTGCAATTAAGGATTTTTTAGTAGAATTAGGTCGAAGTTCGTCAATTTAATT
>NW_017535992.1:0-1911 GCF_001853355.1 Bactrocera latifrons | reverse complement strand
CATTTACGAGAGAATTGCTCTATTCGGAAATATCTTTACATTATACATGGAATGCATCGTCGAAAAAATAGTTACGCAGAAAGCAAGGCCAACCAGTAGATGGATATCCAGGTGTGTTCTTAACTAATGCATTAGGACAAATTCAGATAATCCATCCAAAAAAATAACGATTGCTTCTTCCTTCGATTGCTATTGATTGCTTTTTGAGGAGCATGCCCCAATCAGAATTTCTGGAACACGATAATCACTGGAATCGATGGAGGATACGATAGCTACTTCGAATGCGAAGGAAGATCGCACACTTTTCGCGATAATCAATTCGACATATCACGCTGCAAATCCGTGACAAGTATGGAATACGAACAAAAATTGCATTGCTGAAGACATTTTATATCACATTCGACAATAATTGGCAATTTGTCAATTTCGGTTGATACTTTCGGTGGTTTGATATCAATTCCAACCGCCGTTTATCAATTCGCGAAAGATTAACTCATCATGAATGATCGGACATTGTCCAAATTATCGTAACTATGATTCCTTAAGAGCCCGCGCAATGTTAGCTGCCAAAAATGCCGATGAATTTCTAAATTCTTTGGAGAGGCTTGGTATGCCCCCGCATCATTTGCGTCTCAAAGTAGGATCTATCGTTATTATGCTTCGCAATCGTCATGCGCCGAAACTGTGTAATGGAACCCGATTGATTGTGACGCAGCAAGGAGGCTGAATGCTTGATTCTTCGAATTCCTTTGAGTTCTAACGATTTGTCATTTCAGTTCAAACGAATTTCGTTTTCAGTGAAAATTGCATTTTAGATGGCAATCAACAGGACACAAGGATAGTCGCCAGAAATGTGTGGCATAAATTATGAAACGCTATGTTTTTCACACAGCCAGATATACGTGACGTGCTCACGAGTTGAAAAACCATCTTTTCATTTCAAAACACGTAATTTCACGTAGGACAAGGGCTGCGGGCCAACTAGTTATTCACTAGTATTCAACCGAATAGACCACATCCAGCCTCGCATTGAAAAAATGGCAGCCGTATTTGATACTGTGCACTATGATCGTTGAGAGCCGATTCGGCGTCGTTCGCTGTAACTCAGATTCACATACGGAATGACTTCGTACGTTTTACGTCGAGATTTTTAATTGAAAGCAGCATATGCAAGAATTGAAGAGACTCGACATTCTCAAGTGACATCGCTTCGTTCTACGGGATCTTGATAAGTTCCAAAAAGATGCGACGTTTTCGAACCAAATTTTCTTCAGTGTTGGGGCCCGTTTCTGGCTCAATGGGTGTGTAAACAAGCTAAATTGCTGCGTTTGTAACGAAGAGCAAGATGTGGAATGATCGCTCCATAATTTCATAAAAATTACCCCGATGAGAACGTAACCATTATTGCGACCATTATCGAGATACGTTAACCGTATGTGTGATGCCTAAAATTGAAGCTCGTGATTTCGGCTACATTTGTTTTCAACAAAAAGGGCGCCACTTCTTCAATCGCATTAATCAATGGTTCACATTTTGGATCGGTTGACAGACCACCAAGATCGTTTATCATCACATGATATATAAAATATATGTGAAGTCTAAAATCTATACGGACAATCTCACTTCAGGAGCAAAATATCTCCCGTGTCATTCGCCAGTTACCAGTCAAAATGCTCGCATGAACGGATAGACTATCTGAGACCCTATTTATAAGCAGAAATCCACTGGAGATGGTACTGAGGTAGTCCTAGTTTCAAAAGATTGATAGAACCGCTGATTATTTTAKTATTCCAACACCCGTTGGGCTACCTGCATTGATATTGAAACTTATAGCGGGTTAAAATTTTCGTGTAATGTAACATTTTTTAGAAGGGAAAGGAGGAGCAAAATTCAATTGATTAAATACTTAAA
>NW_017535991.1:0-1886 GCF_001853355.1 Bactrocera latifrons | reverse complement strand
TGATTCATCTGCAGCGGTTACTTTTCTTAATATCTTGGAGTAAAATTTTATGTCTCTGGCATATTTAGTTACTGATTTAATGCGATTTTTGTAGCTTTCAACAGTACCGTTATATGGTAGTGAGGGGAGTTATCAACCGATTTCAACCATTTTCAACTTTCGGTTCACGGGGATGTGTTTGTATACTATTTGCACTGGGTAAATTTGGTTATTGTGTTGAGTGGTAGGAGATATGTGCATTATATTTTTTACAGGGTGGCGCCACGCCCACTTTTCCGAAACTCATAGATTCGATCCCCTGTGAAAAACTACAGTTGTATATCTTAATTTAGCGCTTAGTTAAGGCATTTTATAGGTTTTCGGTTCAAGAAATTTTGTGGACGTAGCAGTGGTCCATTTACGCCCATCTACGAACTCTTACCTATTTTGCCGGAGAATGCTTATAAAAAGTTGCATCAAGGTACCTCAATCTTTACAGCGTGCATGGATGAACGGACGGACAGACAGACAGTGAACCGGATTTCTACTTTTCTCGTCATTCAGATCATTTATATATATACATATATATATATAATCAATCTCGCTTAGTTCTTGGTGATATATACAACCATTAGATGAATGAAGTTATTACACTCTCTAGCAACATGTTACAAGAGTATAAAATACACATACAGCAACAATAATAGTTTTTGGCACTCTAAACATAGTACAGGCGCGCGTATGAGTGGGTATAAGTGTTGTAAACGAGTGGGCAATAAATGTGGTTAGGACGCATGCAAAGGAGCAGCGCTCACCGAAATATTTGCGGGTTTTATAGAGCAGTTCATAGCGCACTTGTACATAATTGTTTGCATAGCACTTCCTCTAACTAATAAAAGCGCTCGCTTGTAGTGTCGCAGATAAATATGTGTGTGTACATATGCCGCATATGTGTAATTAACAGCTATGTTTGTGAGCATATCATCAATATTGAAATTGCCGATTTCAATGGCGGCATGTTGTTTGCTGTTGTTGTGTTGGGCCTGCGGTCGGCGCCAAACGCTGCGGACGCCAATGGAAAAGTTCAGGCGCATTTCGGCGCTTATACACAGGGACACCGACATATACGCATATTCTGCAGCACACATGCATATACAAGTCACATATACATAATACAAAACACACATATACATTTTATAGAAAACACACATACATACATTATTAAAAGCACAGCCAATTGCATGCATATTATTTTGCTTATAGGATTTTGTGGTCGCCAGGGAATTTGGCGAAAACGCGCCGAAAGTTATTGCGAAACTCATTTCTATATTATTTCAAAAAATGTTGTTGAGATTTTTTAAGCGCAACGGTGTCAGCGTGTTCTATAATTTTCACGCAAGAGCAATTGATTTTATATATTTTTTGAGCAAAGCTGAAGAGGAAAGAGAAAATCATTTAATAATATATGAAATAGAGCGGAAAGTAAGCAATTTTTGTTATAATTTTTTAATACGTGGGTTACATTTTATATTTCGGGATTAGAAAACAAAACAAAAATCGAACAACATAAATTTCTTTATATCATTTTTTATACATTAAATACTATACACTTTTGTCAGTCTTTTAATCGTTTGTTGGAGCACTTTTACCACTCTGATAGAGCTACCACCAAAATATGAATTCGAGAGCGTATTAGGCCCCACTTTATCTGAAGAAATGCGTTTACTTGTTAGTTTATTTGTACGTACGGAAATAAAAAGGAGGCGTTCTGTATATTGCGGTGGGGGACTCATGAAATCGGTATTTTTTGTGCTGAAAAATGCAGTTATTTCAGCCGATGTGTGAGAACTCGCATTGTCGTGGTGAAAAGTGATTCATCTGCAGCGGTTACTTTTCTTAATATCTTG
>NW_017535990.1:0-1835 GCF_001853355.1 Bactrocera latifrons | reverse complement strand
GTCCGTGCAAGCTGTAACTTGAGTAAAAATTGAGATTTGATGAAACTTGGTACACGTATTTCTTGACTCCATAAGAAGGTTAAGTTCGAAGATGGGCAAAATCGGCCCACTGCCGCGCCCACAAAATGGCGGAAACCGAAAATCTATAGTGTCATAACTAAGCCATAAATAAAGATATTAAAATGAAATTTGGCACAAAGGATCGCATTAGGGAGGGCATATTTGGGCGTAATTTTTTTGGAAAAGTGGGCATGGCCCCGCCCCCTACTGACTTTTTTGTACATATCTCGAAAACTACTATAGCTATGTCAACCAAACTGTATAGAGTCGTTTCTTTTAGGCGTTTCCACTTACAGTTGAAAAATGGAAGAAATCGGATAATAACCATGCCCACCTCCCATACAAAGGTTATGTTGAAAATCACTAAAAGTACGTTAACCGACTAAAAAAAACGTCACAACACTAAATTTTACGGAAGAAATGTCGGAAGGAAGCTGCATCCGGGCCTTTTTTAAAAATTGAAATTGGTCGTGGCGTCGCCCACTTATGGACCAAAAACCATATCTCAGGAAGTTCTCAACCGATTTCAATGAAATTCGGTATATAATATTTTCCTAACACAGTGATGACTGTCTCTTATACACATCTAGATGTGTATAAGAGACAGGTGTACATGCCGGCCATTGTTATGTTGCTGCCCTCTCAAACGTTCATGTCGTGCTGCTGCAGTCTGTCGCGAGCATTGTGTTCCGCACATGAGTCGTCACGCCGCGTAATGGCTGGTGAGTGCCGGTCGTTGGAGAGAGATGGCAGATGGGTGCAGCAAAATCAGCTGTGGGCTGGCGGGGCGTAGGTGCCACATATGTATATATTAGGGTGTCCGTTATTTATCAAATTGATTATTTTTGACGAGACGCCCCCTAAACTTTTAGTTTTCCATCTAAAAAAAATATCAGACCATAAAAAGCCCTTAATTTTCATAATAAACCTTACCTCAAACACGATACATATCCTATTTAAATAACATGGGATTTTGCCACTTTTTACAACTTTTTTTTTCTCTGGAAGTTAGCTTCTGGGTAATTTCTGGAATTTTGGAACTTTTACGGCAAATTGAAATTTTTTTTTGTAAAATTCAATTGATTATTCTAAAAAATATAATTTCTATGATGTTACGGCAGAAAAGCTCTGAAACATGAAGAGTAATTAATCGCATGTTGTTAACGATTAATAAAAAGTTAATTTAATTTATATGATTTATACTGTGCATCACCAGGCACACGCTGCCCTATCTGGCATCACCATGATGAGGTGATTCATTTTCGTTTCGGCATTTCTACCGTTGTTTAGGTCAGACCATTGTGCAGTATGCAATAACAACATTATTACTTTAGCCAGTTCGCTTACATATTATTTTTATACTCTCGCAACAAAGTTGCAAAAAAGAGTATTATAGTTTTGTTCACATAACGGTCGTTTGTAAGTCCTAAAACTAAAAGAGTCAGATATAGGGTTATATATACCAAAGTGATCAGGGTGACGAGTAGAGTTGAAATCCGGATGTCTGTCTGTCCGTCCGTCCGTCTGTCCGTGCAAGCTGTAACTTGAGTAAAAATTGAGATTTGATGAAACTTGGTACACGTATTTCTCAGCTCCATAAGAAGGTTAAGTTCGAAGACTGTCTCTTATACACATCTAGATGTGTATAAGAGACAGGAACAGACGGTCCTGTTTGGTTAGTGCATTCTCACCTTGCATTTTGTTTTCCTTCGCTGTCCGGGTGCTTGCTGGTACCTGCATACTGGTTGCTGTCTGCGCATTTGTTGTTGTCCATT
>NW_017535989.1:0-1948 GCF_001853355.1 Bactrocera latifrons | reverse complement strand
CTCAACACTTTATTCAATATCAGCACAAATGAGTGAGTAATTTTCCATCTGTTTATACAATTTAATTTGTTAAAATCATAAATTTATACATATTCACAATGAATGAAAATTTCTCAAGCGTTTTTGAAACATAAAAGTAATAGTCGGGATGAGTGATTTCAATGAAATTAAAATTCAACCAATTGGCTGTACCGAACACTTAAATTTACGAAAATTGCGACGAAAAATTAGCGAAAGAAAGGAAACTCGATTCCAGTCTAATTACAATTTTCCAGTTCATATTTCACTTATCCTGAACCTTAAGCTAACGAGATGAAACAGTCGGTATGTATGTACACTTTGCACAGTATGTACAAAGAAGAGGTAAGTATAATTCATTTTGTTAACTTATAGTAATAGATTAAGGTGAGTATGTTTAATATTATACGGATATTTTTACACAATAAAAAGAAACCTTATAATTCAAGTAAGGTATTTTAAGTAGTTAAAAAATACATTTAGTAAGGTGTAGAGGGGAAGGCAACCGGATACTGTTGCAACAATGAGTTATGCGATCGATTGCATAGAGCGGATCGATAGCTCTGCACGTGGATACAGTATGCCCCTTACGCAAGCAATTTATGTATAAGGGCGCCGATTTTACAAACTCAAACCTCTGCCGTACCGGAAGCGCCTTAAAAGTGGGGCAGGCAGTTAAAAGGTGTTACTTCGACTTACACTTCTGACAAGTTGGCTTCTCCAGACAGACAAGTAACCGAATGGTTAAATACTTCGATCATTATGGACTAAACTCTCAAACATACTCATGAAGTTTTAAATTCTGAATATTCACCTTTGAATTTCAGCAAATTCACTTTAGGGAGCCTTGAGCTGTGAGGTGTTAGGAAAGATGTTTCGGCAATTGGCGTTCTATTTTTAGATAAAATGTTATTAATTATTGATTTCGTTTCAACAATTATGTCCTCTAACTCTCCTCGGGCCATGTCGTTTTCATCAATCTTTTCAATTTTAGATTGACATTTCTTAAATTTTTCACTGTGTGAATTTAATATGTCCAACTGACATTCCAATTCAATTGGATCCAACGACATGATTTTTTCCAAAAGGTCGGTAATTATTCGCAAAATACTATTTTTCGGCACCGTCCCTTGACGCTTAAATGACTTTAAGTCTGTAAACTCCCTGGAGAGAGGTTGGTCATTTTGATTTTTGAATTAAAATTCACGATAAATTGGCAACGGAATAAATCTGGAAAAGTTGGAAATCGCTTGAAGAGAACGAAAAGATAAATATAGATTTCCTATTGAACGAAAAGCATAGCGAAAGAAATAACTCAAAATAAGCAATAGAAAAATTGGAAATTTTAAAGCGGAAAAATATTATCCAATAATTAAATTTGTGAAAACACGAAATAATAAGCGAAAAACTTCTATTTTTTTTTGTGATTTGTTGATTTTTCTCACTTCACTCTGTGCATTTATATTTTTTTATGTACCTACATATATGCACACACTCCGCAATACTTCCCTTTTGTTCTTTTTGCTCTTATATGTCGAGGTAAGTATATGGATAAGAATTTTAGTACTCCACTGTACACATATGTATTTATGAATGTATATATATATATTTTTTTTTTTTCACTGATTTCCACTGCACTTCACGTTGTAGATATATATATATGTATATTTATTTGTTATTCTTGTTACAGGTTTCAGTACATGTACTTCACATATGTATATGTATATGCACAATATGTGTTTGCATTTTTAATCCTTTTTTTAACTTAGGTTTTTGTTTCGGTCACTATCACTTAACCGTAAAAACCGAAAATCCGAAAACCGACAACCGAAAAAGTAACTTCGGCAATTGGTTGCGAAAATAAGTTTGTTCACTGTATATGTATGTAGTTATTTTAACTTTTAAATCACGCACAAGTCTCTGCTTGGGC
>NW_017535988.1:0-1951 GCF_001853355.1 Bactrocera latifrons | reverse complement strand
GTCCAGTCGTTAGTTGTGCAAGATGACCGGACCTTTGCACTTGCGACGTCTATGATGCTCCTTTCGGATTACCATGGGAGTCCTTTTAAATGCCGTGCATTATGCGACATCGAATATCAGGTGAGCTTTCTCAGTGAACCCATGTTTAAAATTCTGAATCTTCATAGAACTCCGTGGCAGATCCGAGTAGAAGGTTGTAGATAATTACAACATTGTGGAGGATGAAAGGCGTGCTTCTACGGCAAGGAACAGTATCCTCGATGAATTTTACATCGACGACTATATTGAAAGTTTTGACAATGTATTGGAAGCTGTTAGTTGTGCTCATCATGTCGATGCGATCCTTCGTCACGATCAGTTCATTCTTGGCAATAGGAATTCGAACTGCGCCAAAGCACTTCATACTATCACCGTAGTATCTTAAGTGGCATCCCAAGGCTGTATGAACGGATTGGTATACCAGCGCCAGCTGTAGTTCTGGCCAAAATGTTCATTCAAACCCTGTGGAGGAAGGATCTTAACTTTACACTCCAATACCTGTAGGATTACAAGACCAGTGGCTCGAATTTCGAAGTGATCTTCAAGAAATAGCGTGAATCTATGTACCGCGTTGACTTGGCATGTCACATCATGGATTTTGTACACTTTATGGCTTCTGTGACGCTAGCTCGAAGGCGTATGCTKCGGTTATCTACGTGAATAGTGGCGCACAAGCAGAATATTCTAATATGGCACTTGTTACTGCAAAAACCAAGCTGGCACCGGTGAAAGAGATTACTATACCATGCTTGGAACTTTGTGCTGCCYACCTGYTCGTTGTCACTCTACGTCATGTGCAAAAGGTGCTCCGTTTAGACAGCGCCCCTTCCACACTCTGAAGTGATTAAATTATCGTTTTACATTGGATTCATAAACAACCTGCAGTTTTGAAACAGTTCGTTGGTAATCGAGTTGCATACATCCAGGCCCACACCAASGTAGAATGTTGGCGACATATTCGCTCCGAGTAGAATCCGCCCTATTGTGCAAGTCGAGGAATTACGCCTGCAGGCCTTCTGCATCATCCCATCATGCCAGAACTAACGGAGGAGCAACTCTAGGCACAGACTCTAGGATGCCAACCTTTTCGTCCTCTTATAACCACTCGCCAAACTCTCTATTATGCATCCGGCACATGTCATGCTATACTTGTGGTTAGCTGTTGCTATGCTGAGTTGATCAAAAGCGTGGTTAAATGTTGAAGTACGAGTATTAACTCTTCCCTCTCTTGTGAAAAATARATCTCCTGATCTATACTTGAGTCTTGAGTAGATGAGTCATTCCTACACATTCTATGGTAGCGTTGTAGTTTCTCAGATTGATAAATTATGTGTATTAGTTTGAATACTACAAATATATTTAATCCTAGTACTACAAGTACTCCTATAGTTATGAACATGTTCTTGAYTGGGTGTTCTTCAAATGGTATCAAAAATTTATTTAATTTTTTAATGTTTTCAAATTGATATTCGTTTCTGATTGCAATATTTCAAGTGTGTGAATTCTTTCGTTTCCTTTAGCTTTAATATAATCTTTAACTTCTTGTTCCTGGTTGTGGAATACTTCTGAGTCAATAATAATTGTTTGAATAAATTGGACTAAATTCAAATGATTTTTCGTTTATAAAATGTTTTCCTTGTAATACGATATTACATGTCTTATTTTCTTGGATAACATTACAATGGGCTTCATAACCTTCGATCATTGGTATTGTACAATTGCCATTAGATTCTTCTTTACAAATATATTTCTTCTTCTTCTTGATTGGCGCAGACACCGCTTACGCGATTATAGCCGAGTTAACAACAGCGCGCTAGTCGTTTCTTCTTTTCGCTACGTGGCGCCAATTAGATATTCCAAGTGAAGCCAGGTCCTTCTCCACTTGGTCCTTCCAACGGAGTGGAGGTCTTCC
>NW_017535987.1:0-1952 GCF_001853355.1 Bactrocera latifrons | reverse complement strand
TTATTTTATTTAATGAATTATAAATGAGTTATAAATAAGTTATTTCATAGATATGAAATAAATTTAAATTTAAATATGTTTGAATAAAAAAAATGTGAATTAAAATAGTGTGTTTTCTTTAAAGTTTATAGTGAAAGCTTTTAAATTGCATTTGAAAGTGTTCACTCTCAAAATAAAAGCTAAAGCTTTTAATTTGAGGTTGAATGTGTTAACTTTTCATTTAAATACAAACATTTTTAAATTGGGTTAAAAGTGTGAACTTTAAAATCAAAAGTGTTTATATTGTATTCGAGAATGCGCATATTAAAATGTAAAGTTTTCACTTTAATATTCAAAGTGCTAACATCAATAATTTACATTTTAAAGTGTTAACTTTAAGATTAAATATTCTTCAATACGGCTGGTTTTCATACATAAAAATTTTTAATTTTAAAGTTCCTTGTACTGGATTTAAAGTGACTTTAATGTGTTTCTTTTCTGAGTGTACCAAAATTTATCGGGTATTAGGTGTAAATCAAATATTATTCGCAACTTTGCTACACATTTGGACTTCGATATTATCGTTATTGCTGAGACTTGGCTGAATTCTAGTTACTTTAATAGTGAAAATTTCGACTCAAATCTCTACTATGTCTTAAGTAAGGGGAGATATCATGAAAAAACTGGCTGTTTAAGAGTGGTGTTCTCCTAGCAGTTCATCGCAAACATCGTCCTTGTTTAATTATGCTTGATAATGATGATTCTATTCTGRACCAACTATGTATTTGTATCAATGACGCTCTGTTCATTGCAGTCTCATACATCCCTYCTAATAGTCCTCTAGAGTTGTATAAGTTGCACGCAAATAATATTTCCTCGCTGGTATTAAATAATGTGAAAGAGAATAATATCTGTGTTCTGGGTGACTTTAATTTAAGCAATATCGTCTGGTCTAGTTGTTACTATAGTCCTGCTCTTATTCCCTCCAATTTATCGTCTTCTCAGGAGTTAGTTCTCAGGGTTAGCTTGCTTGGTCTCAATCTGATTCAAATCAACTTTTATTCAAATAGTCTGGATCGATTTCTAGACTTAGTGTTTCTTAGTGATAATTTAAAATTTCGGTTTCTCGATGGATTCTCTACAATTACTCCAGCCACCATTCATCATTCTCCGCTAGCATTTGAGCAATAGTGGATACTTATCTTTTCGCTCCCGTTAAACCTACCGATGGGCCTGGTTTTAATTTGGCATATTGTGATTTTGAACGACTCAATAATCTCCTCGATGAGATTAAATGGGATGATCTACTTTCGGGTCTAGATACAGCTAATAGTTCGCGGTTTTTAAGAAATCAATTCAGGTATTTTGTCATTATAATATCCCGCTCAAACATATACAACCATATAAGTTGCCTTGGTGCACTAAGAACCTCAAACGTTTAAAAAATCTTAGAAATAAATACTATAGAAAATTCTCTTCAACTAAATCTCATGTTTCCTTTGTTCAATATCAGCACTACACAAAACTGTTTAATGAATTGGATAAGTTTCTCTATGAAAGGTTTATTAATAGTACGAAGTCTACAATTAAGTCGAACCCTAATTTCTTTTGGAACTTTGTAAAATCTAGAAAAGCGTGTTCAGCTATACCCTCTGCATTACGGTGGGGTGATAAGTCAGCATGCACCCCTGGCGAAATCTCCAACTTGTTTGCTGAATTTTTCAAATCGAATTATACCCACGATGATCCTGGTAATAGTTCCACTTTTTCAGCTAATAATTTCCCTTCCATAAATTTTGGCACACTTCGTCTTCCACAGGATGATATTGCCAAAGCTATTTGTGATATTAAGTCTTCCTCCAAATTGGACTTGGATGGGCTTCCACCTGTACTTATAAAAAATTGTACTGCCTTGGTATATCCTCTCATGCTCATCTTCAATAAGTCTCTCTCCTCTGGGAATTTTATTTCTG
>NW_017535986.1:455233-462264 GCF_001853355.1 Bactrocera latifrons | reverse complement strand
GAAAAATTAAATTAAATTAAAAAAATTAATTGAAAGGTTATAGGAATTAACAATTCCAAAATTTTTTAATTAAAAACAATCAGTACTAAAATACACATTTATTATTTTTAATGAAATTTTTGTGTTAAAAAAAATTATAATATAAGAGAGAAATTTGAAAATATTTTTTAGTTGGGATTTTAGTTAGAATTTTTAATTGTTGATTTTCGTGATTAAATTTTACTTGTGTAMTGTTTGTGTTTAACAAATATTTAAGATTAAAAGTTTAATTTTTATATTTATTCGAATTTTCGAGAAAAAAATATTAATATATTTTTAATTTTTTAATCTAGTCTTTGAGATTATAAATTTAAAAAGATTTTCAGGGTTATAAAATAAACACAAAATACTTTAATGTATTTTTTAATGCATTACTTTCTACCCACAGGTATAACTATAATTGTCATAATTGACTACATTTCATATATATTACACCTAATCTAAATTACATGCTACTTTGCTTACTAAAACCACTAAAACTCAAAAAACTGAACTTTTTTCTCACTTTTCGGTAAATAAATTTTGCTCTCTTTCATTTTTACTACAATTTCTGCTAAATACACTGAGATTATCGCGCAAACCACCGTTATTTGTCATATAACACTTAATAGTACCTTGGCTGCGACCACCAACATCTTACCGCTATTTAAGTACTAGCAAGCAGCTTCGGTTGACTTTGTGTCACCCGATATTCGCACTTCCTGAACAACTGTAAAATSGTCTTCCTCTACATTGCACACAAAAACAATGCAGCTAGCACACAATTTATAAGAATATTCTAAGCTACATTCACTACAACTARAAAGAATAGGCACATACATGCATACTAGTATATGCACTATAAAACGCCACAACTCACTACTTAGGTTGGTTAAAACGCCAGCTCAAACTACTCGCCCAACTTTACTATGCTGCTTGCTATGTAATTCAACACCAAAGCAAAAAAAAAAAAAAAAATAAAAAATGTAACAAAAACAAGAAATATGTTAAACATGTAAAACAAAACAAAAATTGCTAAGATGTAGCATGCTAGAATATATTTTCTAGTGCTTAAATACTTRCATACGCTTATTCATATGCATTTATGTAACATCGTATTAAGTGCATGCCACAAGAGTTTGCAAGCCGAGGCCGAGAACTTCAAGTTTCCACTGTTACATTTGTTAGCTGGCGATTCCTAATTCTTTTTATTGTATTCTCTAAAGGCAGTTAGTCGACATTTTTGCTTACAGCGACTAGGAAATATCTTGTAGGGGTTTTGCTTACTTCGTGTTATTATTATTATTATTATTATTTGTTTGTGAACTATTTACAGACTTGTGTCGTGTGTGATGTAGATGAAGCTTCCTGATATTGACATTCAATCATATAATTATATAGCCATGCAAACTAGACATCGTTCTGAAATTTTGCACACGCCCTTTTCTCTCCWAGAAGTTGTTCATTTGTCGAAAACGCCGGGATTGGATCCCTATAGAATATAGCTGCCAWACAAACTGCAGGAAGAAATTCAAGTTCATGTAAGGAAAAGTTTTTTATTTGACAAGATATCTTCACGAAATTTGGCAAAAAATAATATCTACGGCAAACCTANGCAGGAAGAAATTCAAGTTCATGTAAGGAAAAGTTTTTTATTTGACAAGATATCTTCACGAAATTTGGCAAAAAATAATATCTACGGCAAACCTATAACCTCTGAATAAAATTTTCAGATCGGACCATTATAGCATATAGCTGTCATATAAACTGGCCGACCGAAATCAAGTTCTTGTAAAGAAAACTTTTTTATTTGATAAGATATCTGCACGAAATTTGGTAAAGAATATTATCTAAAGGCAACCTACAACATCTGTGTAAATTTCTCAGATCGGGCTACTATAGCATATAGCTGTCATACAAACTGGCCGACCGAAATCAAGTTCTTGTAAAGAAAACTTTTTTATTTGATAAGATATCTGCACGAAATTTGGTAAAGAATATTATCTAAGGCCAACCTACAACATCTGTGTAAATTTCTCAGATCGGGCTTCTATAGCATATAGCTGTCATACAAACTGGCCGACCGAAATCAAGTTCTTGTAAAGAAAACTTTCTTATTTGATAAGATATCTGCATGAAATTTGGCAAAAATAATATCTATATCAAACCTATAACCTCTAAATAAAATTTTCAGATCGGACCATTATAGCATATAGCTGTCATATAAACCGGCCGATCAAAACCAATTTCTTATAAGGAAAACTTTTTTATTTGACAAGATATATTCACCAAATTTGGCAGAGAATATTACATAAGATAGCACTATAATCTCTTAATAAATTTTTCAGATTGGGCTACTATAACATATAGCTGTCATACAAACTGRCCGACCGAAATCAAGTTCTTGCATAGAAAACTTCACTTGACAATATATCTTCACCAAATTCGGCAAGAAATATTACCTAAAGCCAACCTAAAACATCTGTATAAATTTTTCAGATCGGGCTAATATAGCATATAGCTGTCATACAAACTGACAGACCGAAATTAAGTTCTTGTAAAGAAAACGTTTTTATTTGATAAGATATCTGCATGAAATTTGGTAAAGAATATTATCTAAAGCAATCTTATAACCACCGAATAATTTTGTACGAATCGGTTTACTATAGCATATAGCTGTCATACAAACTGGCTGAACGAAAACATATTCTGTAGAGAAACTTTTTTATTTGCAAAGCCTATTYTAGCTTTGGTGCGACTAACCAAAAGCAAACACTTTTATAAACCAATGACCACCTAAAAAATATTAACGTGTGCGCACAAAAGCTTTCWAGCTTGGGTTCAAGGCTATTTACGGTCAAATTGCGAACCAAATACTTTTTTCAACGCATTTGTCTCGCATTAGCCGGTGTGAGGTAGAGTCTACGTAATTAGTTTTGATTGAAAACGTGTACGAATTGGTTGAAAATATACAAGATAATATATTTTCATAAGCGAAGCAAAAAATATATACATATGTGTATACAGTATTTGCATACATTTTCGTGAATGTAAGCACATATTAGTTATGAATACGTATGTAAAAAAATGTTGGCAAGAGCATTCACTAACATTAGTGTATAAAATCACAACTGATGCTTTAGAGCTCGCTTTCGAATACAAACAAAAAAAGAATACAAAATAACAAAAGCACTCTAGAGCAACAGCATAGAAATATGCCGTGAAAAAAGTGTAATTACGCTGCTAACTAAAAGTAAAATGAAAACAGCACATAAAAGCGCAACGAAAACTCGCAGAGAATCACTTTCAAGCGCAAACCAAGAAAAGTGATGCTTCTACGACATTCGCAACATTGAAGCGCGATCTTCACCAACTTTTTTCTAAGCTTTACGCTCGGCACAACCAGTTTCTTGCTTTTCATTTTGCTATGCAATTACGCTCATTTTCTTAGCGCTTCACTTTTGCACAGAAAACCAAACCAAAAAAAAAAAAAAGAAAAACAAAAAGAAACGAAATCACGCTCAACCGCAAGAGTTGCTTTTACTATTTTCCACATTTCTAGCATTTTCCAAGCCGCGTCAAGACATTGCAGTTGGCCATCTCAACAACACACGTTCGTCATAATGTCACAGCGTCTTAGCAAAGTAAAAAAGCAATGCTTCAGCGCTGTTGGACTTGCTGTCTGCGCCGTTTTTGGTCGCTTTGGTCTCGGCACTGGTGGCACCACTTTCAATTCGTTCCACTGTTGTTGCAGTTGCATGGCCAACTACAAACTACTACTAGATAATGYCGCTAGCGCTAACAATGCGCCAACYAAACAATCAGTCAGTCGAGTCGGCCAACACAGTGCAAACAGCGCACAAGACGAACGGAGAAAGAAGCGACAAGCACCATAAATTGGCAAGAGCCACATAGCGTAAAATTCAAAGCCAAGTTTAACTGAATAATTTCACGCAAGCGGCCAAGTAAACGCGCAGACTGTGTAGCCACGMTACGTCGTCAAGTTGATTATGCTGCAGACATGCAAGTCAGCCGTGGGGCCACCGACTGACTCGTCTACCCAACTACCTACCTACCTACAAACCTTGCGGCGCAGCTAACTTTCTGTTATGGTGCTGTGCCAGCTATAATAAYCGGCCAGGCTAACTACCTGTTTGCGCTGCCTCACTCACTCACTGGCTTACTAACTGGCTAACTTACTTGTTCATCGCATTTAAGTAGCCAGATTGTACAAGCTAACGCTGAGTTTTTAATCTCGTCAGCTTGTGTTTTGGACTTGAGTTTCAGCTCAGTAGAGGTTTGCGTGCATTGTAATGCATTTGTTGTTGCTATTATGTTTTTATTGTTGCAAAAAAAAACACTTGCAATGTCAAAATTGTGTTGGATTTTGTTTTCGGTTGCTGATTGATGGCTGCTTTGTTGGTTTCGTTGCAGTTTTGCGCTTGACAAAGTTGATTTGGTGGCGAAGTTCCGCGCTTAAGTCTTTAGTTTTTGAAGTAGTGGAAACTATCAATTTTTATACACTGAGYAGGGTATATTAAGTGTGCCGCGAAGTTTRTAGCACCTTGTATAAATAGTCGAAMCCCTATAAAGTAGTTAAGTTAAATGTTAATGATAAGACTGTCAAGCTTTAGCCAAGTCCGGCTGTCCGTCAGTTTGTCTGTTTATACCCGAGTTAATCCCTCAGTTTTTGAGATATCAAGCTGAAATTTCGCAAATGTGCTTTCCTTAAACTGAAGCTACCAATTCCTTAAAATCACCGAAATTGGACCACTATAGCATATAGCTGCCATACAAACTGCACGATCGGAATTAAATCTTTGTATGGAAAACTTTTATATTTTAGAAGATATCGTCATGAAATTTAGCATGGATTGTTATGCAAAATAACACTACAATCTGCAAAGAAATTTCTCAAATCAGACGAATATATCATATAGCTGTCATACAAATGCACTGACCAATATATAGTCCTTGTACGGAAAACTTTTTTATTTGATAAGATATCTTCACGAAATTTGGCAGGAATTATAACCAAAGATAACGGTATATTCTCCCAAGAAATTTTTCCGATCAGATCACTATATCATACAGCTGTCATACAAACTGAACCATCGAAATCAAGTCCTCGTAAAGAAATTTTTTTTTATTTAATAAGATCTCAACGAATTTCGGAAGGTTAACTTTCCAAAGCAACGCTGCAATATCCGAAGTATTTATCCAGATCGGTTCACTATAGCATATAGCTGCCATACAAATTGAACGATAAAAAAAGCATTTATATGGCTAACTTTCTTTATTTGACAAGGTATCTTTACGAAATTCGACATAGATTATTTTCCAAGACAATGCCACAACCGAAGAAATTGTTCAGATCAGAGCAATATATCACATAGCTGCCCTAAAAATTGATTGACAAAAGTCCAGATAAATATCGATATATGTATATCCTTTTATACTAAATGTATCAAGGGAGGTTATTATGTCTTCGCTGCCGTTAACAGATTTTCTTGTTTTTTAATTACATAACATTTAACCGGTTTTCAGAACCTAATACAYCAATGTATCGAAAAATAGCAATTCTTAAATCAAAAAATCAAAACTTTCTGATTAATTATGTAAAAGCTTCGGCCACGCCTGCCACCTGATACATACAAGGCGCTAAGAGATTGGCAGGTGTCAGAGTAAACGCTCAAAATTTACATGATTTGATCTCAAAGGCTATAAAAAAARTTTATATTAGCAATTTCTCGGTATTTTCGAGTCATAAAGATTTTAAACGGCCACCCAAGGAGAATGCGCATAATTTTAAATAAATTGATGAAATGTTATAAACTTTTTTATTTTTATTTTATTTCATTTTTATTTTTTTGATTTTATTTATATTTTTACTCTTTTACTCTTTTAATTTCATTTTTAATTTTTTTATTCTATATTAATTCTTGGCTGATTCTTCAGTTACCTTCTGCGCAAAACTCAAATAAGTTGCAGCTTCACGCGGCTTATTGTTGGTGTTTGTTGCTATTACTATTATTTTCTACAAAAGGAAATAAAAGGTGTTTCGACTCACTCCTCGGCTGCCAGAAAAGGTGTTCGCTATTGCTGGTTTCGGTCGCGCATCTACAACAAGCTAATTCTACGTGTTTTTGCTGTTAKTGTACACTTAATTTTTGCTTGGAAATTATATATATTTTTAAATTTGATTAATGATATTATACGTGTCGGCGGTTATTTCATATATGCACACATATACATACACACAAAAGTATGTCTAGCGCATAAAAGCAGCAACAAATCGAAACCAACTTGCCGTCGTATCCCACGAGTCGCCGCTGCTATTTAGACTTAAATATATTATTGTAAGTTTTTTCGGMATTTTCTTCGTTTTAAAATTTCGGCTATTATATTATATTAGTGCAAGATCATTAAGAATATTTTTTTAAGCTATGCTCAGCGTTTGAAATTTTGTTATTCTAAGCATTCGCCATCATGAGGCTGAGTGAATCTTGGCTTCATTAATGCCGMAAAAAGTGAAACGTAAACAAAACGAAGGCTTGCTTAGGTTTTAGATTTCAGCAAAACGCTGTTAACAATAGCAAATTAAGTTAAGAAAAAATGCAACAAAAAAATACTTGGTTATTTACTTGCGTCGTTTTTTTTCTTAATTAAAATTTCGTCTGRCTTTGCGTGTGCGAAGTGGAAAATTATCTTCGAAATCGCTGAAATCGCATGCAATTATTTTGTTTTTGCTTTTAGCTGTTATTTTTCGAAGTTAAAAACGCACACAAAAATACATACATATGTACATAACATATATACAAACACATATATTTTTATATGTATAATGTATAGCTTTTGAGATATGACATCATCCGATGAGTAGGCTCAGCAAAAGTTTGGCAAATTAAAAGTGAAACGCACAAAAAATATTTCACTTAAATACTTAAAAAAACGAAGAAAAATATATTGCAGTATTACTCATTTGCAAATGGCAGAATAATTGGAGTATTTGC
>NW_017535986.1:450347-453373 GCF_001853355.1 Bactrocera latifrons | reverse complement strand
ACTAAAATTATGTTAATACTTTTTTTTAATATTTTGTAAATATTTAATTCTTTTCGTAAAGACTTGAAATTTTTTTAAATTTATTTTAATAATTGAAATTTATTTCATTTCTTATAAAATCGAAAATTGTGAGGCATATATATATTTWCCATATTTTAATATAAAACCGAAGTGTGCATTTCGCCATAATTTGTCAGTGACCGGTTCTCGCCAGATGCCGCAAAACAAAAGCAAGAAGTAAAACAAAGACTGCATGTAAAAAGCTGCCAAAATCGACATTTTTTTGGAAGCTGCGCCTACTTGCACACATTTTTTTGCAACAATTTGATTTATCTGCCTGTCAGTTGATCCCGCGAAGAATTGTGCAAATATTGTTTTCATCATTTTTTAAGCACATTTTTTATGCATTAATTTGTCGCATTTATTTTGACTGCAGCAAACGTTATATTTTTGCACATTTTTGCTTCAACAAATTCCTTTAATGCGTATATCATGCGCTTTACTCACACACACATGCACATGCGCATACACGCAAATATGCATCATTTTATGCAAATACTTGTATTTATTTTTCAAAATTTATTTTCCRTTCTCACCGTCGTCGTCGTCGGTTCAAACTTTCAAGCCGGCCCTTGTCGTGTAGTGCCAGCAACTTTGTCGCTTTTCATTTCCTTGYGCCATTTGCTTTTGGTGCGACATGCATAATTTTGTGTTTCTGCGAATTGGCCGCACTTCGACAGCATTTCATTTTATTTTTGCAACTTTTTTGCATATTTGCTGGCATATGTTTAYGTTTGCCTAATAACTTTATTGCCTTACGGCGCCCTCCATTACGCTGCTGTATGTTTCTTGTTTGTCTTTWAAAAAAAATTCCCATGCGCTTCGTTGGCAAAATGCATTAGTGATTTCTGACTAAAAGTCATCGTTTTTTTTTTTCGTGCATTAGTTATTTGCACGCTTTTGTGAGTTTTCAATTTGATMAAAATATAAAAACATTGAATATTCAAAAAAAATTTAAGGTAAATTTGCTAAACTTTTAGGGTGATGGTTCAAAYTGGATTTTATGCTGAGTTTAACATTTAATAAAAGCATATAAACAAAATTTGGGAATATTTTTGTAGATTTGTGCCCTAAACTCGAGGTTAAGATTTTATAAATTTCATAAAATTTGATTTTAATGTTTTGTGTTTACGAACCACTTTTGAAATTTTTCAGTTTGATAATAATAAATATTTCGAAGCAGTTCTTAAATTTTTGTCTTAAACTCGAGYTTAAGGTTKTGTGAGTTTGACAAATTTTTGTGAGTTTTSAATTCGATGAAAATTTATAGAAGAAATTAAAGTAAACTTTCTAAAGAATTCTACTTGAGGCTTAAACTCGAAACTAAAGTTTTGGGTTTATGCACAGCTTTCGTGATTTTTCAGTTTTCAGATGTCAATAAAAATCATAAAAGGAGAATTTTTGAATKTTGAGTCTTAAACTCGAGTTTATGGTTTTGGGAGTTTTTGTAAAARGAAATTATTGCTTGAATCTTAAACTCGAGTTTAGGGTTTTATTTTATGAAAAACTTTCGTGATTTCACAATTTGATAATAATAAAAAATTAAAAGCAATTTTTAGTTTTGTATCCTAAAAACGAGTTTAAAGTTTTGTGAATTTGAAAAAGTTTCCTCAACTTCCAATTCGACCAAATTTCCTAACAGAAATAAAAGTAAAGGAAACCTTATCCTTGGTTTGAGTCTTAAATTCGAGTTTAAGGTTTTGTGAATTGAAAAAATTTTCTGTACTTTTAATTCGACAAAGTTGTACAAAAGAAATAAACATAAAGTGACATTTTATTTATTGTATTTATTGTATTTATTGTAAAGGCATTTGGATAACTTTTTTAGCAGAAACAGGTTTGAATTTCTACACATTTATTATTGCTAAAATTTTGTTTATATGTCATACCTACAACATACTTCTATAACTCAAAATTCTCCAGAACTCGAACTCTTGAATTGCCAATTGAAGTCAAATTTYCCTCTACAACTGGAAGTGTCTCTAACTAGAAGTTTTTTTTATGGATTTTGGTGACTCATGTAAGGAATATAAAAATATATATATATGACAAAAGTATTCAGCATTAAAATATAAAAATATTTAACATCAAATATTTAAAATAAATTCCCATTTTCCTCCTTTGCACGACCTATTTAAAATATATATATTTTTTTTCCACAGCSGACCTATAATTATGTGTTCAAGTTRGTCTAGGTCTCACTATTGTGTCATATGTGATAATATTATGAAGCAGAAACTTATAACTGGCACGTATTACTATTTAATTCACGAAATATATTTTCCYTTAAAACTTTTTAGTTCAACCTCTGCAAATGACACATTTGCTAYCATTTATTCCACGCCGCAACGCTCGCATATATTATTATATATGATAATTATAGCGAGTGTGAGAAAAAAGAAAAAAGAAGTGAAAACAGTTCAGCTACATGGTCAAGCAAAAATATGAATAATGAAGTCAAGTGTGACGCGTTGGGATGACAATAWATGATTAATGTGTGACAGTGATGGCGGCAAATAAACAATACGGCATGAATGGCAGAAGCAAACTTAAACGAACAGATAGAGCAAAATCTGAAATGAGACAAAAGAAACCAGTAACCGAAATCTGTGCAAAAAATCAAAAAATATCAACTGCACGCCATGAAAAGCTGGTAACTAGAACATATACGCACAAGAAAAAAACACTTATATGGTTATAATAGATTAATAAAAAAAATAAATAAATAAAGAGAAGGGAAAACGTTTATTTCGGTTACACCGATGCTTTAATACCCTTCAGAGCTGAATTTTTTATAACATAAATATATCTAGCATAAAATTTTCAGCTTCTGTTGGCAGATATAACCAATAAATAACTAATATATAACCAATATGTAACCAATACATAAGCAATATATAACCATTTTATAACGAAAACTCAAATTTAGTTCCAATATAAGTGAGTTTTATTATATCATTTTCCTT
>NW_017535986.1:448805-449717 GCF_001853355.1 Bactrocera latifrons | reverse complement strand
GTTGGACTTTTGCACAGTTGGACAACTCTGGCGTCCTGTGAGAGCCGCCACATTGGCGTCTGCAAAGCGGAAGCCGCGCAAGGGATGWCAAAAAAGACGCTCAACTATAAGAAAGAAAAAATGTGTTGTGTTAGGTTTTGTTGTTCTATTTTGTTTTGTTGTTTAGCTACCCCTTTTGTTGGCAATAGCCAACAGCAAACGTATGTGATCTGGCTTTTGGTCAGCCCATGTGCCGGTCATTTAGAATTTCACACGCAAATTTCCATTGTCCTACAAGCGAATTATAAGGAGATTGATAAAAGGGTTTAAGTTGACAAGGGTTGCGGCTATTTGAGTTTAACTAGAGACGCAATCCGTTACATGCACGACAACATTGATTGATAWTAGATTGTAGATAATAAAACATATAACGAAAACGGACATGCCTTGATTAAATACACCATAAAATAATTATTAAATGTAATGAATATAAACAATTTCAAAAGCTGAAATTTTCTAGATTCAAATATTTTTGTAAACCAAAAAAAAAAAAAGCAAGTGTGTTCAAATATATGCAATTATCATCTATTCTTTACTCCCTCACATCAAATATCTCAAAGTTGAGAGCTAACTCCTGCATACATATTTATAAAGAATTAATTTGCTAAAACAACCACTGTTTACTCCATCCTATTTATAGTCAAAGTTCAGCGCCGATTTCTCGTTCTCGTTYATTTTAATTACTTGTCTACACTATTTTTAATTACTTCCTTCTTGCATTAAAATTCTGAGCTTTTGCAATAGTTGCTATATTTTTAGAGAGCCATTCATTTCATTTTTATACTCTCGCAACAAAGTTGCTAAAGAGAGTATTATAGTTTTGTTCACATAACGGTTGTTTGTAAGTCCTAAAACTAAAAGAGTCAGATATAG
>NW_017535986.1:445855-446955 GCF_001853355.1 Bactrocera latifrons | reverse complement strand
ATATCCTAACATCAAGTAGTGATTTCTCACTTTTTTGCTTGGAAAAAGAATAATTACACCACTAATAATTCAAGATATTCGATTAATGGAAGGGCAGGAGGTGATTCAGTTTTATCAAAAACACAAACCTACGCATGATACAAAGCCTTCAAAGACGGTCGAGAGATCGTTGAAGGCATGCCTCGTTCTGGACGACCTTCGACCTCTTCAATTGATGAGAATATTAAAAAAGTGAAGGCTATGGTGCTTGAAAATCGTCAAGCAAGTGTTAGACAGATGGCAAGAGAGCTCGACATTTMTCGGAAGTCCATTTGAATGATTTCTGTGAATATTTTTGGTATAAAAACGCTTTCTTGCTCGAATCGTCCCGATAAAGCTGAATTTTTCAAAAAGAGTCCGATTGTGACCAAAGTTAAGAAAAAAAGAGCAATGAATACCATCGATCAAACCCCGTATTTACCAGATTCGGCTCCGTGTGATTTTTTCTTGTTCCCCATACTGAAATTGTCGTTCCGTGGAACCCGACTAAAACAAAACTGGATTGAAGAGATAAAACAAAATTCGCTGAAGGGCTGAAAGCCRTCCCAAAATGTGAATGATAAGTTTTTCAAGGACGGGAAAAATCGTTGGGATAATTGCTCACAGTCAACTTTGACAATTTAGACAAAAATCCCGCCCTTCATCGATGTTTTTCCCTTAGATAAAGATTAATTTTGATTCACAACTTCGTTATTAGTATTTTGCTCACCCTAATGCATTAACAAATATAGAAATAACTGGTAATTGATAARTATACAATATATACATAAATTCGTGTGCCTAATAACTTAAGTAAATGACAACAATTTCTTTATTTTTGAATTTGGAATTTGGGTCAAATTGGCTGAAAGCTTACACCTACAATTGCTTTTAGGCTTATCGGCTTTCGAATATGTTTTGGATTGTAAAACTTTTTGTTTTTTGCATCGATAGTTTTTCTAAGCAACAGAAATGTGACACGTGAAGCCCACACAACTGTGGGGAGARTCTGAAGAAATGAAAGCAAATAAGCAAGCCGCTTATCAAACCAGAAATCAGTGATGCAATTAGCAACTGAGTGC
>NW_017535986.1:442122-445643 GCF_001853355.1 Bactrocera latifrons | reverse complement strand
TTTTTTATTTTTTATTTTTTTAAACCCAAACAACATTTCTATCCACTCCTTTCATAATATTTTTTTGCTTTTGTCTTATGTTTTCTTTTTATGTCTTTCACCGCCTTATTCGCTCACGCTTTGTAACTCCTCCGCTGTCAAACAAATTATAATTTCGCACTCGGCAACAGAAGTTATAATTRTTTGTCAAAACAGCCATCGCCTATAGCTATATATACAGCCACACATGCAAATTGAAACTTAACGGTAAATACAAGTTTCACAGCTTAACTGTTAATGAAAGTGTTGGCGGGGTTTGTCGTAGAATGGTGGAAAATAAGAAACAGAAAATATACCAATGAAAGTATAAATAAAAAACAAGTCTAATTAGTTGAGAACTGCAAGAAATCGGCAAGAGCATAAAATCTAAATGGGAACATATACATACATACACATATTTGATATAAAMATTTTCATATRAATTATTTGGCGCCCCGAATTAACCAATTTGCATACTAAAAAGCTCCAGAAACTAACTGGTTTAAGCAAATGGATGCAGAAGATTCTGTTTTAATGAATATATAAGTCGTGTTCGTTTCGTCACTTTGCTGCATGCTAAATTTGAGAATTGCTCTCTTTTGAAAAATGGATGCGGATGGATGCAAAAAAAATAATTTTTAGTTCGAGACAAGATAGTAGATAAGTACCTGCTAAAAATAGTATAACCGCACTCTAATGGATTTATACCAGTTGTCTGTTCGATTTGTCCAAAATGCATTGAAAAATCAATGATTTTGTTACACTTTTTCTTATAACAATATATTTAATTTATAGTAGTTTATTTAATCACCTGTTCGTTTTGTCACAAAAACATTTTTTTAATTAAATACTGACGCAGTCGTTTGATTATACCAGTTYAATATATAAATCCCAATTTATTGAATTTATACCAGTTGTCTGCCTAACTTTTCACAAAAATATGCTTAAGCAACTATCCCTTCAGTCATGTTATTATACCAATATATTTGATTTATACCACTATATTAAAATTAATTTAATTTAAATTATTCATTTCATACCATTATAATTGACTTATGCCAGTATATTTTATTTATGCTAGTTGCCTTCTCCTTGTCTACAAGCAACTACCCTTCTAATCATTTTATTCTACCAGTTTAATGGATTTATACAAATCTCTTTTATTTATACCAGTGTGTCTGTTCGATTTGCCACTTAAATGCATTCCAACAAATACTTTTTTAACCATTTTGCTATACCAGACTACTTGATTTATACCAGTTGTGTATTCAATTTACGACAAAAATACATTCAAGTCTTTACCCACAAAAAATAAGGTTTATTTACAACTACCCTTTTAAGCATTTGATTGCACCAGTTTAATTGATTTACACCAGTTTATTGAATTTATACCAGTTACATTAAATTTATCGCAAAAATAAATTGCAGGACGTAACCTCTCATTTTATTTTACTATTTCATTTATACCTATATCTTATACCAGTTCTCTGTTCAAGTATTTATCTCCCAAAAATAATGTTTGTGTACAACTACGCTGTTAATGATTTGGTTATACCAGTATATTAAATTTATACCAGTTACCTTTTTAATTTATCACAAAAATAAATTCAAGCAACTAACCCTACAGTTCAGTTGTTATACCAKTTTATTTGATTTATACCAGTTTCCTGTTCGATTTGTTACATAAATGCATACAAACAAATACTCCTTTAGTCATTTTATTATACCAGTCTCTTRKATTTATACCAGTTKCYTGTTCSATTCRTCAAGAAAACTAAATTCAAGCCTTTACCCACAAAAAATAATATTTACATTAACAATAAAGTTAGAAATAACCAATTTTATCTGAGAAATTTAACTTTATTGGATATGAAAAGTAATCTTGCAATATTTTCAAGAATCCTGAAAGATATCATACCTGAATCGGCAAGATATATATCTTTAATTACTGTAGTTATTCATTCATTGCAACATGAGTCATATATTTGTGAATTCTAGATTCATTTGAACCTGATATATTATATATCGATTTTTTTAGCCTATATTGAAGAGTTGCCTGTTAAATTCTAAGAATTCTCCTAGGTATACATCTTTGATGCGTGCTCAAGCATTACGAGTCAAACAATCACAAAACCGTGTCAGAAGCTTTTTTAGTAYGAAATCTTAGCTTTCTAAGCCTATATAGTGTAAACCGATCATACTTCCTATACAGCGCGACATACAGATTACTAAAGTCATCTATACGCAAAATAGTGTATTTATTGTCACTGCAGCTTACACTTTCATGCAAACAGCTGGTAACACCCAAAAAGCTAACAGCTGTTATGCTTTGGTAAACTACAGACGCATACATAAYTAAAATGCTAGCCAAATAAATAATAGCCGAAACCACAATTAGCCCAACAGAGCGCAGACACACAGGTGAAAACCGCAAAATAWGCTACCGAAAAGTTTCGGCCACGCCAAGTGTGGCGGTTGATGAAAGCAAAAAACCGCAACAGTTGCATGCTGGACACATGCTGGCCGCTCTCTTGTGCTTTTGCCGCTTTAAAGCAAAAGTGGTAGTAGACTAAGCTGTCGTCACGTGACAATACGAACAATAAGAAATATTTCATTTTATGTTTTAAGTTTAAATAAAATAAAAATAAATTGTGAGGAGGCAAAAAAGCTAAACACTTTGCAAGCGRCAATTATGCGCGGCTGCAACGTCTGCAGATGACGGCAATTTAGCAGGCGAAAGMGTTGCAATTAAATTTCTAGATGTTTGTTATAGATCGGTTTGTGGAAGTGACGATTGAAGTCCAAAAACCGAAAAAAATACAAACAAACATWTGTAAAAAAAATGCAAAGGCAGCCAGTTACTTATATGGAAAAAATAGGAGTGTATAAGTGCTGTTAGTGAAGGTGTAGCTGTCAAATGGCAGATGGCAGATGGCGAACACGCAGTTATTGTTAGCAATTTATTGTTACGCATTAAAAAACAAAAAAAAAAAAAACAAAAAACAACTAACTAAAAAGCCAACGACTTGAGACCTTTCAACACGACAGTCGGCTTGCAACCGCTTTAAGGCGCTATTTTAGAAGCTGCATTTTTAGGTAACGCCGCGGCTACAAAAAACAGCTGCTGACTGCCAGCAGTTGCGAACATGCCGCTTTTGTGGCAATCGGAATCTAATTTAGCGAAATAATTCGATRAGCGGGAAAAAAACGGTAACGAATTAAATATGTAGTATGTGGCAGTCAGCAGCCGGCAGTCGGCGACGTCCACGAAAAAGGATTGAAATAAATTTCTACATTTTACGAGCGCGCAACAAATGCCAAATAACCGCCAAAGACGGACGCACAGCAGCGACGCTGACGATGACTACAAGTCGCCGCTAAGCAAGTAAAGCCACAGACGTAAGCCAAGCGGCATCGGGTGCACACAAGTTCATGAAATTGGCAAAAGGCAGGTAAAATGTAAAAAAGAATATTAAAAAAGTAAAAAAAAAAAAAATATATAC
>NW_017535986.1:431274-440936 GCF_001853355.1 Bactrocera latifrons | reverse complement strand
AATAATAAGTTATTTATTGATAAAACTGAGAAATTAATTCTCAACTCAATTAAAATGTTAACTGACTCATTAAAGATGTTAATTGACTCGAATAAGATGTTAGTTGATTAAATTTAGACGACAGTTGAATAATTAGGATGTTTATTGACTGAAGATGTTAGTTGAGTAAATAAAATTGCGAATGACTCAATTAAAATGGTTATTAACTATATTGACTGACTAATTTACGATGCTGATTGACACGAATAATAAGTTATTTATTGATGAAACTGAGAAATTAATTGACTAAATTAAGATGCAGAGTGACTCAATTACACTGTCATTAAAGATGTTAATTGACTCGAATAAGATGTTAGTTGATTAAATTTAGACGACAGTTGAACAATTAGTTAGTTGTTTATTAACTTAAAATGTTCATTGATGAAATTAAATTGTGAGTCACACAATTAAAATATTAATTGACTAAACTCACCGACTAATTTAAGATGTTAACTGACTCGAATAAAAAGTTAATTAACGAAGTTAAGCTATAAAATGACTCTTTTAAAATACTAACTGACTCATACAGGATGTTAATTGACGCATTTCAGATGTAAATTAACTCAATTAGTAAATTAATTGACTTAATTAAGTAGTTACTTAGCTACATTAAATTATGGAGTGACATAATTAAGGTATAAATGAACTCAACTAGCATGTAAATTAGCTGAAATAAGCACTTAATTGACTAAATTAAGATGTTAAGTGATTCAATTAAGATTAATTAAATTAAGCTTTTAAATGACTCATAGTGTTTGGCGTTTAAAAGGTAATTACATCTATTGAGGCAGCTAACGTTTGCTGATTGATTTTATTGGTAAAAATTTCAATGAAGATAAAACACTTTCAAAAATCAATTAATTAATTATTTTAACATTAGTTTTCCATTCATTTATACAACATTACAAACAGCTATAGTCATTAATTATAGTAGGAACTAGTATTTTAGAAATTTCATATATTTATTAATGTCCAAGGAACTCTATTAATAGAGACTTCAAGTTATACAAAAATAAATACTAAAAATTCTTTAGTTTTTGCATCATTTAAAATTCAAGCAGAAAAAATATTTAGATATAAGTATTTCACGCTTATGAATGCTTAACGCTTACTGTCATTAATTTTCCGACAGCGTAACTCAAAAATATACATATTTCTTTCTAATTGAAAGCCAACGAATTAATTCATTTTAAATTGCCTACACCTTCCTGTTGTGGCCACACAAAGAATAACGTGTTATTGCCACTGACAGCAATTAGGTTGTGCGTCATATTGTATAACTACAAGTATGACTGTGACACTTGCCACTTGACAGCACTTACCACAACGCGTACAAGCCATTCTAATTAGAATGCTTAAATTACTTGAATACAAAATTGCCATTGCGGCGCGTACTTTTTCATTTGCGTTATTCCTTTCGTCATCATCCATCTAACAGTATACACCGCAACTTATCTTAGCGCTTACGAGTTTATCTTCAAAACAAAACTTTTTCGTTACGCTATCCGCTGGGGATGACGGTAGTTCYYGCGCGCATGCGTGCAMGCATTCAAGCATACACAAGTGGCAATGTGCGCAGAGTTTGGTGTGCGTGCGCATGGAATATAAACTTTGTTCGGTGATGCTTTTTTTCTTACTTGAATTTGAATTAATTTTAGTTAGAACACATTTTTTCGTGGCTAAATGTAATAACCCCTACTAAAATTTTTAAGATGAAGAGAACTTATATTCTGTGCAATTTTGTTAACACTAATCTGCAAGTGAGAAGTTTTTAGTTTTGTTGTTGAATTTATTTATGTTTTTTTAAGAAATATTGGTGAAGGAAGTACTAAAAAGTACTARAAGCGACTGAAAAGTGCTTTTTAGAACTTAGTTCTCTATTTTCTTATTTTTGTTCTATTAAATATCACTTAATATTCATATTTCAATGGCAAATTTTTAAAAAAATAAATGCAAATAAATGTCAGTACTGAACATCTTAGTACTAMAATTTCTAGTACTAAAAATTATTATGTACTAAATTTTTGTATGCAATATGTAGGATGTCAAMTCAGTCTAAAATAATCACTATCATGTTTACTGCTCATTTATTAAGGTGAAAAATATTTAGTACTAACTTTTGAAGCAGTGATATTGAGAAAAATACAAATTGTTATGTACTAAACTTTTTCCTACCACAGTCAATCAAAGAARTCTACAAACAAATTTTAAGGTCAAAATATTACGTACTATAATTCAAAAACAAAAATTATTTGGTACTAACTTTTTATTCAGTGATGAAAAAGAAATTGCTATGTACTAAACTTTTTCCTACGAAAATGAATGATTTCGGCGTAGTCTGAAGTACATTTTTTTTTTTAATGAAAATATTAGGTTGTCAAAAAAGTCTTGTGGTACTTTCGCGGTACTTTTGCGGTATTTTTATTGAATTTTCAATTGTTCATAAAATTTTKTTTGATGACTCATGCCCAGCTCTTGATGCTACGGCTGCTACTATGCCGGTCTCTTTCGACCAATTCAGCGATTTTATCACAATTTCGGACGACAGGCCTTCCGAAGCGTGGCGCATCTTCGACCACCTCTACACCAGAACGAAAACGTTGAAACCATCGTTGTGTGGTGGAAATGGAAACTGTGTCGGGTTCATAAACTGCACAAATTTTATTGTCGGCTTGAGATGCATTTTTGCTTTTATCGTAGTAGTACTGTAAAATATGCCGTATTTTCTCTTTATTTTGCTCCATTTTTGCGACGCTATAACTCACGAACGACTTAAAMGAAACGAYAATCAATCAAACACGTGTTAGCGCGCGAAATGAACTTTCCAAAAAGGTATAGCATGACCCGATGCGACGAATAAAACTAAAACTACGCGCTCTCAGCGCCAACTAGCGAAAATACCGCAAGACTTTTTTTGACAACCAATATTAAGTAATAAAATTATTTTTAAAAAGTTATTTAGCACTAAATTTTTACCAACAGAAATCGACATTACTAAACTTGGTACTAAACTTTCGATAAGCGAATTTTTGGGTGTCTAAATATTGAAAACACTGTTAAATCTGAAAAATTCTTAATACTAAAGCTAATATTACTGATACTGACAAACTGGAATGAACAAATATTTTTCGTAAAAATTTATTAGTTTTAGAAAACCTAATAAAAAAGATTTCAAATTCCAAAAAATACTAAAATCGTTGATAATTTTTATGCCTAAAATAAAAGTGTAATGAAAGTACTAAAATACCCAAAAGTCATTAAAAGAAACCGTGAATGAGATGCTAACTAAAAAAACTAAAACTATTAGTACCTTTAGTACTAAAAACTAGAAAAAAAGCAATATCATTTTAGTACACATTTTTTTAAGACATTTCTCAATATTCCAAAAGTTTGTTTTTCCAGAACGCAGTTTCCGGTGGCGTTCAACCAGTAATTAGTACACATTTATTCAAAAAATWTAATATATGTGACTAGGTACAACGCCTTTTTCGATTCGCTGAATTTAGTAAGACGACTGGCATACCAATGTTACATAAAACCAAAAAATAAAATAAATATATATATATATCATATAAATATATTGTATATATTTTTATATTATCTCTGTATACATATATACATATGTATATATTGTAACATATATGTATACATATAAGTTTCTTCTATAAGCTCCCCAATCACGCCGGTTCGATATGCGCGCTTTGCATACCAAATGAAGGCGAATAATGAAAACAAAACTTTTTTTTACAAAATAAGCAAATAAATAATTTTATTTAAATTAAATAAAAGAATCGGTTATAAAACTAGATACATACATATATAAAGAAATATATGCAAAGAAAGAAATAGAAAACAACAAGTTGTAGAATAGTGAAAAAATCAGTAGATGAAAAAGGTTGCGACCGAAGAACAATAGGCACCATTTATACCTCAACTAATGTGCAAAAAAGATCTATTGTTTCGGAATCTGGAATTTCTGTGATTTAGCATAGCGAAAATATTTTGTTGGCCAAACGAAATTTGGAAGTGAAAATAAAGGGCGTTGAAAATCAAGTTTGAAAAGTGATAATTGGAAGTAAGCGACAAAGTACGAAGGTTTCGAAAGAGCTCTAGAACATGTTATGACCTCAAAAGRAAGTTTCGAAAGTGATCTAGAACAAATTATGGACCTAAAGGAAGGTTTCGAAATAGATCTAGCACAGATTATAAGCCAAAAAAAAAAAAAATTGTGTGGTCAACAAAGTACGAAGGTTTCGAAAGAGATTCAGAACAGATTATTCCCCATATATCAACTTTTTCGTTTTATTGAGATCACATATTATTCAAAATATAAGTGGATTAAAAGTAGTTTCTCAAAAATATAGGCCACAATTTTACTTTAGGAAATCAAAAAAATATATTTTTAAGTTAGAACATCTTGAAACCAAACTTTTAATAAGGAAATGCTTATCTACTAACAATTAAAGAGAGGCGAAAATAGCCTACAATTTATATAATAAAACAAAAAAATAAATTTAAATTAAAAGTAAGTACATGGCAGTAAAAAGAACGCATCAAAAGTCACTCCAAACCAAGAGACAGTAGATCTAGAAATAAACGCCAACTAAGTAGAACAGCAGGCAATTTCTAACAATAAGACAAATGATTATGTACTGTTTATATGTACAAATGTTGATAGCCATCTAATTATAGCAGTTATACAATTACCAAAAAACAGAARCACAAAACAACAACAAAAAAGAACAGAGCGGCACAGAAACTTGACGAGCCAGTTGCGCGAAATGTACGAAGCAAGCAAAATAAAATAGTCACGAAAAAGAAGCTTAAAAACACGTGTAAACACCGCGTGAAGAAAATTGGGCGCTTAGAACCGGCTAGATGCCGATAGTGGCGCTAGTAAATTGGGTTTATAATAACAAAACAGGTAAAGCAAAGWCGGCACATAAGAAGAACAGAGAAGAAAGGCGTGATGGGGCAGCACTTAGAAAGGAAGGCGATGCTTTTTGAAATCWAAACTATTATATCGGCCAAAGCAATGAGAAACACGAACTTTTAAGAGGTTATTCCTATGTATATGAATGTATATAATATATAATATAATATAAACTTAATTATAATGACTTTCAAATTGTTGCTTAGTATCGTGATAGAACAAAGGCAAAAATAAAAAAAAAATAAATAAAAAAATAAAAACAAAGCAAAAACAAAGAAATAAACGGACAAAACTCACAGCGGATTTTTAGACATATTTTCTTACGTAAAAATACAATTGTCTCTACTTACTAAAAATTTAATGAAATTATATGCTGGAAACACTATACGACTCTGTTGCTGATTTAAAAACTTTTCTTGATGTTTTGAATAAAAAAAAATTACTCAAAAAGTGACCCAATGCACATTGTAACATCTAACAAAAATGTTACTGGAAAAGTCACTTCAAGAACTTTATACCGTCTAACAAGTAAACCAGTCCATTTCAAAATTGTAGACCCTTGTAATTTTTATATTTCTCCCTTCCTTTCATTTTTTATCTTTGTTGCTCTCTCTCATTCCGTTTCCATTCAGGTATTTTCTAGGTATATATATGAATAGCGTTTGAAGAAATAGAATGTGCTGTCTCACCAAGGCAATGCAAGGTGTTACAAGTCAGTGAAGACGATGGCAAAAATTCACGAATACGGTTTTGAATTGCTTCTGCATCTACAGTATTATCCAGTTACAGCGCCCAGCGACTATTTCCTGTTCTCAGTTCTCAAAAGAATGTTCGCTGGATAAAAAATTTCGTCGAATGAAGAGGTTATCGCCGAAACTGAGACTTATTTTGAAGCGAAGAACAAATGGTACTACAAAAATCGTATAGGAAAGTTGGGGGAACGTAAAACAATTGTATTGAACATTGTAGACCACTTCAAAACTGCTTCTCTACCCTGAAATCTACCCTGAAGATTCTAGTTGCCAAAATAAACAAACAAAGAGTTGAGTTTACCTATCAGCTGTCATATTAATATATAAATGATTGATAGCTGACAAAAATTCAACTCTGCTACAATCCATAACTGTTTATATATTTACATGCATTCTTTCGCTAAATTCTTCGCTCATTCTATGATAATTTTCCCTCGACACCAAATTATATGTAACTATAACACAGCACCGATATTGATTAAAGCACAAGCCACCTTAATAGGTTAGGGTATATGTATGTATGTATATTMYTTARGAAYCAAGCTAAGATTAATCAGCGGTAACCCAAGAAAACGATGTGAGAAACCCATTTGAATTTCTCGGAAAGGCCACTAAGAGAAAAAAATACCGTCAATAAGCTTAAATAACATAAACAAGCAACAAGAATAGAGTAAGAGCAACAATAACAGAGTAGGAGCAACATTAATAAAATAGGAGCAACAACAACAAATATATATATATATATATATATGTATATATAGTCAACAAGCATTATATGAAAGTGGACACGTATTGTCGCCACACGCACAGAGTCAACAATGACACTGTGATTCGGCGAAGACTGGCAAGGCTCTGTAGGGAAATTTGATGAAAAGTGCTTAGCGGCAGCCTAATTATGGAGTGAGCAAAAACAACATGTCGAACAAAACTCATTATGATCCMAAAATACAAAAATAAAATTAAACAAAGCTTGAAATGAGGTTGGCTGTGAAGGAAGTGGAAGGCCATAGTAGGATTGCTAGAAGAGTTATCTGCAAAAAATTGACAGTGAGGTTAGCTCTGAACGGTTTTGTTGCCGAAGTCAAATTTTGAAGAGAAGAAATATTCAAGTAACTCAATTCTCATACAGTTAATGTAGAAATCTCAACTTTATAAAGAGATCTCAAAAATTTAAGCACGAGACTGTGATAAAGGTTTAAATTCTCAATAAAATGGTAAGCTTTGAGTGTACCCCAAGGGTCGATCTTTCAAAAAAACTCAAAGTCAAAAAGAGTATCTCAAGTTTAGAGCATAGCAACAAGGGACGATCTTCCAAAAGCTCTTCATAAAAACAGTTTTTCCAGCTTTAAGCATACCCACAAGTGTCGATATTTCCAAAAACYCTCAATAAAAAACTTTTCCAAGCTCTGAACATTCTAATCACTTCCTAAACCTAATTAAATATGCCACCAACCGAAATATTTAGCCGGTTCTAAACAAAATCAATAAACCCAAAAATGTGACACATTGAAACCAGCTGAAGGAATTCGCACAATTTGAATACCATTCACACTCTAGCGCATGGCTGCGTACAAACGTATGCCGAACTGCTTACTTACGCGATTATTACGCATCAAAATTTTAACCTTGAATTTTAGTTGAACACGTTTTTTCATTTGTATTTTGGGAGCAATGAACGTTTTGGTGAAAATAATAGTAATACGTACTAAGCAACCGGAGAAGCTTAGAGCTGCGGGTCGCAGACTGCGGGCAACCGTGTAGCCAACCATATATAAGAGTACGAGTAAAACCTCTAAACAAGAACAACGTGCGGCTGAAAGGGGYGGTGTGCGAGTGAGAATTATAGACGAAGTTGTAAAAGTGGTAGGAAAATATAGAAAAATGAGCCAAGCGCACCGGGCCAAAACCGCGCAAATATTGTTGCTAGCATTAATTAAATGGCCAAAACAAAAAACTTAAATAAACAGGCAAGCAGACAAAAGTAGTAATAATCATAATAATGAAGGAGGAAACAAAACAACAAGCGAAAAATAAATGAAATTATGAAAATTATAGTTTGTGGTAAAAAAAAAAGATATACATTTACAAGTATATGGTAAAAATCTGCTGGTTAGGCATGAGAAAATGTGTGGAGGAAGTGAGATGATATGTTCATGTTTACATTGTAGTATAAATAGTATAAAGTAGAATGAGTAAAGAGCGATGAAAGTGCAAAAAATAATAATGGTGACATAACTTGTCGCTGACAGGAAGAAGACTGTAGCGACCACAACATAATTGAGGAGACGAAATGATCATAATTATTTGAAAATAAAAAACATTATWTCAAAATTTAAAACAAGMAAAAAGGTTAACTAYATAATATATATKAACTAAAATAAGATTCACAGCTTCGTTTTCATTGCATAAAAAGTAATGAAAATTTCATTTGCTTGATTTTGAGCGGTCAAAATCTGTATGGCAGCTATATGATTTAGTGGGCCGATCGGCAGAATATGTTCGCAGGTTGTAGCGATGCCTTTAAMAGACAACTAYGCCAAATTTTKAAAAGAAACCTTGCTAAATWAAAAAGTTTTCCATACAAACACTTAGTTTTGAACATAAAATTTGTGTAACAGCTATATGCTATAGTGGTTAGAACTGAAAAATTTCTTCAGACATTAAAGTGTTGTCTTTGAAAATAATTCCTGCCAAATTTCATGTATATATCTCTTTAAATAAAATTGTTTTCCATACAAGCACTTAATTTTGAACATTCAGTTTGTATGACAGCTATATGCTATAGTGATTCGATCAGAAAAATTTATTCAGRTATTATAGYGTTGTCTTTGAAAATAATCCCTACCAAATTTCGTGCAGATATATYGTCAAGTAAAAAAGTTTTCCATACAAGAGCCAGCACATTACAAGGCAGTCGTGCGTAAGGTCACTTTGCTTGCAACATAACGACATTTGTTATTTATTTTGGGGGGTTTTGTGCAAAATATACACGTAATGCCAAATAATTAAAGCAATAGCTGCTGGTAACGCAATAATATCACAACTGTAATCAAAGTTAATGAGCGCAAATCGACATAGTGCACATAAGAGCTGCTATGTTTTGGTTTGTGTACTTGACCGTGAGGTTCAGSCCATCGACTACAGTTAAAGCCGAAAATTCGTTACCCAGGGCAATTAAGTGAAAATGCACGTATAATCTGAAAAATGTTGTTTGAGTAAACTAATGACTACCGTAATGGAATCGAAATCATTAAAGTGTTTGTTCAGCAATTAAAAAAAGAATTATCGATAGCACACATTGAAAGGAGTGCGATTTTTTAAAGTCATATTATCAATTTTAATGTATGTATATAATTATTTTAATAAAGACAAATTGAAAATTATTCGGACTGAACAAATAAATGAAAAAACAAATTTTTATAAAATTTATTTTATCGATAAATAGATAATCGAAATTAAAGTGGATATATTTTTACGGAAGATAAAACGTTTGCCGATAACTTTTTTATCGATCAGTAAATATAGGAAAAAATATCGATTTGAAATTTTATTGTATCGATAAAGAAAATTTCGATATACACTCTTTTTAGCGGAAGATACAACGTTTACCGATAACTCAAAAAAGAAAAAAAATTGATATAATTTTTTCGGAAAATATAAAGAGAARCAATTTATCGATAACTAAAAATTAAATTCGTGATATATTTTTTACACAAGATAAAACGTTTCTCGATAACTAAAAAGTYAAAATTAAAACTGGCATTTTATTTGTTACTAAAGATTTGGAATTAATTAAAACAACTTTGATTATTTTTAACTTTAAATAATGTCATTAAGAAGGAAAGAAATATGTATCGGAATTGAAACCAATTTGCTAATATTTCAGACTGAGAAAATTTATTAAAAAAATTAATATATATAATATGGAGAACGACACC
>NW_017535986.1:428410-431255 GCF_001853355.1 Bactrocera latifrons | reverse complement strand
TTTTTTTTTTTACTTATTTACATATAATCAATGTGTTTCGGTAACACAAAAAATTATATGGAAAACGATATATGTTTCACGCAATTTAACGATTTATCGAGAAGAAGTCAAAATTAAAATTGATAAGTTTATACGAAAGATATCGATAACTTACAGGATAACTACAGATAACTTACAAAATAAAAATCATTATATTTCCTCAAAAAGTCGAAACTAAAATCGATATATTATTTACTACTTAACATATCGATAACTGAAACGTGAAAATTACAATCGAGACACTGTTAACGAAAGATAAACGATTTATCGGCAGCCACAAAGTCGAAATTTAAACCAATCGATCATTTTTAAAGTGGTATCGATAACTAAAACGTGAAAATGAAAATCGAGACACTTTTCACGAAAGATAAACGATTTATCGACAGCCAAAAAGTCGAAATTTGATAATCATTCATTGATTTTCGAAGAGGATAAAGGATTAATCGATAGTTTTAGACTTAATTGAAAGGAATTTGATTTTTTTTTTAATTTAATATATATTTTTTTCGAAATTGGAAACAAATTAAAATTTTTCTTTTCAGAAAATAAATAAATAATCGAAATTAAAATCGCTATAATTTCTTTTATGGAAAAATTTATAGATAAATAAAAGGTCGATATTTGGGCTTTTAAAGCAATTTTATTCGGTATTAAAATAGATAAATTTTTAAGGCAAGGATTAATCGACAGTATTAAAATTAATTGCATTTGATTTATTTAATCTTTAACCAATATTATCAATAATATGTATATTTTATATACAATATAGATATGTATGTCATTATATTGTACATCGCAGCTGATTTTTTTATTATTTTGTAAATTCCCCACTCCTGCTGAAAGAAAATCGGTAGCGATCTGTTTCACGCTGTGAATTTGCATAAATTACTATTGGTATTTTTTTTATTTTTCATACAAAAAAAAATAAATTATTTGTCATGCGACACACAGCGCACGAGCACTTGCACGAGCGGATAAAAATAAAAGTGAATAAATRTATAAAATAGCGTATGTCAATAATAGATGACCACAAAAAGAGCACACATTAGCAGTCATGTCACATAGGAATACGAGTAGTGACAACAACACACGAGTAAACGCTGAAAATTCGCTGAATTAAAAAATACCAAACGTTTTCGGTTTCAATGTGAACTCATTAATTATTGCACGAGTATTTTTATARTATATTTTTCTTTTTTATTTATTTMCAAGACGATTTCAATTTGAGAAAACTATTTACAAGAGCCAAATGTGGACAAAGAATTTGGAGCGAAAATAAATTACGATGTTTTTAATTGAAAGCAGGAATTTTTTAAAGTTATGTGGATTATATGTACATTTTTTGTATATATACATATATACATATGTGGGTAWGTATGTATTTTTATATTTACATATGCTAACTAGCAATTTGTGTCAGAGAGTGTTTTGTTTACAACTGCAGCTGTGACTCATAGCTGTCACAGAATGTGTGACAGCGCGCTTATGTCAAAAACGATGACTGACAATGCAAAGTGCGTCATAATAGCTGAGGTAAAATATATAAAAAATAAAGAAAATCTTAAACACCGTAAACGCAACTAAAAACCATTGAAACGAACATTTGAGTCGTCAACGTGCTTTCGTTTTCGAAAAAGCGGTGAAGTGTTTTCCAAACATTTTTTTTTTTTTTTGGCTTACAAGCACTGCTACCGTTGGAGCACACAATGGAGTCAAGCTATTAATTTTCGGGTAATTTCGCAATTCGCAGCAATTAAAAAGTAAAAGGAGCATTGGTAAAAATGTGGGCGCATTTGTTGGAGTAAACAATCATAAACGAAAATTTAACATGAAATGCGCAATGACAGCCATAGACACTCGCCCACTTTTCAACACACGCTCCGCACTGTCATTGCATTGAAAATCGTAACTGAAAAAACGTCAAGTGCAGACACCTTATAAAATCAACGCACAACGGCAACGCTTGTGGGATGCGCGCAAGCGAAAGTATGACAGCGCTCTTTATGGGCATCAAGCATATGACAGTCGGCTGAAGTGCAGAGAAATTCGAAGGTGCAGTGGCAGGCAGCATTGACAATTGAAGCATTCGCAAGTAAGAAAAATATAATCAAATAAAAAGAAAAAATAAATTGGCACAAGATATTCGCCATAAATGGCAACCGAAATTCGATTGTTTAAGCAACAAGAAAAAAACAGCAAAAATACTGCATAAATTGCTAGCGAAAGAAAAGAAAGGAGACGTACTCCCATACCGCCTGCGAGTGCCACACTTGTTGGTCGAAAGCGGTAGCCAAGCAGCGTGTCAACGGATTGATGTAGTGGCTTGGCTGTGCGGTGTGTGCRATGGCGACATATTTTGCCAAATGTAGCGTGTGCGCAAGCGCAATCGATTTTTGAAAATAAATTTCATCGAACCGGTTCACAAAGTGGGAGCAGCACGCTGGTGGTTAAGCACTCGTATTTTATTACTTATTTTTTGGGGGCAATTGTGCAAGTAGTCGAACAGCAGCGAAATGTAAAGGTGTTGCCGGCGGCAAAATTTTGCAACAGAATGTGGAAAAGTCGGCGAAAAAAACCCAAATRATAACTGTACTTGACATTATTGAGAGCTGCTACTTCATGCGGCGGCACATACACTCGAATGTGTTCGCTTAATCACGACTTTTGGAGAGTGTTTCAAAAAGAAAGTGCCATATATGAAGCAAAAAATTATTAAATTAAAAAAAATTAATTAATTTAAAAAAACTAAATTAAAAAAAAACGACTTTTAACATTTTAAACTTTTGGACGAATGAGTGAACGATAG
>NW_017535986.1:423065-426959 GCF_001853355.1 Bactrocera latifrons | reverse complement strand
GTTGTTGTTGCCACTCATATAAAACGTATGGCACTTTAAATTTTTGCAATTATCTATAAGCATTATTCATTACGGACAGCAATTAAATAGTTATTGCAGCAGTGACAATGAAAGAAATCGAATTAACTGTAATGTATAAATGTTGCCACAGGTATTGTAAAAACTATGCACTGAATACATTGTGGCCAGACAGGCGGCCTTGATTTTGCTTGGACGTTGAAAAAACGAATTTCAATGGTTTGCTGCTTTTTATGCCTCTTGGTCATAAGTGTCTTTCACTTCTTGCGKTTTTACTGCAAATTGAGCCAACAATTAATTTTGATTATTTTCGAATTTATGAATACGCTATGAAGATATCGAAAAAAAAGTTGTGTGTAATTCATTTTTAAGTTATAATTATTGTTTCTTTTTATGTAAAGAGTAAGAAATGATAATTTGGAGAGTAACATGGCGAAGAAAAATATACAGTTGTGGTCAAAATAACGGTACTGCTGATTTTGAAGCCAATTTCACGCATTTTTCGTAATTTTTTAAGACACTCCTAGAAAGTTTACATATATTTATGGTAGCGCTGTTTGGTAGATAACTGGTGGTTTAACCGATAGTTGACTTGAAGGGTATTATATGACACAATTTGATATTTCCCAACCMCTTCCATTATTTAGCTTGCAAGTGTAAATGGTTTCTCCATACAAAATAAGCCTACAAATTCACCATAAAAAATGGCTAAAAAATACGCGTGCTTCATTTCGCAATTTTGGACCTGGTAGCTTACAATTGCATCAAGGTTAACTGTGGGATTTAAAATAAATATRAGTTTTTTTATTTATATTTGCAGTTCATTATGCTTTTATCACTAATAACTGTAGGCAGGTTTACTTAACATCATCATGAGCACAGAAACCGAAAAAAATTTATAATATTTTTTGGCTATTGTAAGATATTTTTGAATTTCGTTGATTTCTGCCACTAAATTGTGTCGTACTCAAGACGACAGATGAACCCTAGTTCTCTCAAATATTATATAGCCACATATGCTTTGAGGGTTTTTAAACCCTTTSAAAAGAGGTTATAGAAAGGAGTTTCTAAAAGATAACACAATTCATTGCTATTAGCATGTAAAAATAATTTTTAATTAAACATAATTCATTTAAGCCGTATTTTTTATAAAAATAGGCACACTCACTACGCTTTATTACAACACGAGCCCATTCAACACGTACAAAATTTTTATAACCTCTCGGTATAGTAATGCTTATTTAACGTAAGTATTAAAAGGGGTAGAATAAGTGATTCAGGGACCGTGAGGAAATGGTTAGCAATGTGAATTGATTTGCTTATAACTGACGATAACCAAAGTAAGTTATTTTGTATCCAAATATGCCAGCTCGCTTAAACATAAATGCTTCGAACTTCACTTTTCAAGTCTTCTATCAAAAAATAGACATGTGAAGGCAACAACAACATTTTAACTATAAAACACTTAGTATTTTACAGAAGTCATATAATAGCTCGCTAAACGCTATGTGTTTGATTATACCAGTTTATTACATTTATACCAGTTTTCTGTTCGATTCACATAAATCTCTACAGTGTTCACAGTTACATTTAGCACTTTACAGAAGTCATATAATAGCTCGCCAAACGCTATGTGTTTCATTATACCAGTTTRTTACATTTATGTCAGTTGTTTGTTCGACTCACGCGAATCTCCAAAGTACTCATAGTTACATGTAGTACCTTATAGTAGTGATATAATAGCTCTCTAAGCGATATTTGYTACATTATACCAGTTTATTAGATTTGTATCAGTTGTTTGTTCGATTCAAGCAATTCTCTAAAGTGATATAACTCTCCGATAATCTAAATTTTTTATTATACTATATCTAAATTTATTATATACTGGTTTATTACTTTTATACCAGTGTTTGTTCGATACGCACAAATCACTGAAGTGGTATAACAACTCTCTAAACTATATGTAATTGATTATTGCAGTTGATCGAATTTACGATAACTGTTAGTTCGATTCACGCACATTATTAAAGTGGTATAACCTAAATGTATTTCATTATGCCAGTTCAGTGACTTTATGTCTGGTGTTTTTACGATTCGCACAAATCACTAAATGGTCAGAACTGTTCGTTAGTCTACATTTTTATTATACCAGTTTATACCAGTTGTTTGTTCGATTCACGAAAATCACTAAATGGTATAACTATGTCCCTAACCATATATTTAATTATGCTAGTTTATAGATGAAACCTTGTAAGTTTCGAAAGTCAATAATAATGGCTTAGACTATAAAAAATTGCCCAAAATATATAAAACTACTCAAATATTAAATAAACCTTAATTTGTGAAGGGTATAAGCTCTCGACACATTTGTTACTTGAAATTTTTTTTTATTTTTTATTTTTTTATTTGTTCGCCTCATTTAGGCGCGGTATTGTAAATTTTTTACTTTTCGCTATCCCTTTCATAGCAATTTCGAATTATTTTTATCACGACTTACACTTAAAAYTTAATCATAAATGCATGAAGATAATTTAAAATGTACGCTGTAAATTTATCAGTATTTTTTACAATTTAATTGTCTATTTATTCAATAACATATACCTTAATTTTTAATTTCTTTTTTTTCGGCGGCTTTTGCTGGTTAATTGCGCATTGTGCCGAAAATAAGTGGCACAAGGTAATTGTGTCACGGCTTGAACAAATATGTACTCATGAAAAAATAATATTGCGAACAATAAGTTCACACAAAACTAGTCAGCAAAAAAAAAATKAAATAAATAGCACAAGCAAACATGGCAGCACTGTGTTGCGCAAACTGGTAAAAAATGAGGCGCCGAAATTGAACTGCAGTAAATAATTTGCGTGGGAATGAAGTTTAGAAAATGTAGTGACATTTGCTGGAAAGAAATATAAATTGTTAGGAAAAAAACTTGAAACTTTCATGAGCAATGTTTAGCAGGAAATTTGTAATTAAAGCGAAAAGCTGTGGAATATTGCCAAAATGGAAATGACAACAATTGACAGAATGAAAATCAGCATTTTATTTGACAAGATATCTTTATGAAATTTCGAACAGGTTATTTTTTTTGGGAAAGCTAAAATATCTGCGAGAATTTTCCAGATTGGACCACTATAGCATAGAGCTGTCATACAACTTGAACGCTCAAAATGTAGTGCTTGTATGAACAASTTTTTTATTTGACGAGATATCTTCATCAAATTTGGCATTAGTAAATGATTAAAACAAGGCTATAATATATGCTTAATTTTTTTAAATCGGTCAACTATAGCATATAGCTGCCATACAACTTGAACGCTCAAAATGTGGTGCTTGTATGAACAACTTTTTTATTTGACAAGATATCTTCATGGAATTTGGCATTAGTAAATGATTAAGACAAGGCTATAATATATGCTTAAATTTTTTAAATCGGTCAACTATAGCATATAGCTGCCATACAACTTGAACGCTCAAAATGTAGTGCTTGTATGAACAACTTTTTTATTTGACGAGATATCTTCATGGAATTTGGCATTAGTAAATGATTAAGAGAAGGCTATAATACATGCTTAAATTTTTTAAATCGGTCAACTATAGCATATAGCTGCCATACAAACTGAACGCTGGAAATCCAATACTTCTGTGAACAACTTTTTCATGTGACAAGTTATCCTCACAAAATTTGACATATATTATTTTCTAATGCAACACTAAAATATCTGCAAAAATTGTCCAAATCGGACCACTAYAATATACAGCTGTCATACAAATTCTTCCGCGTTGTCAGCCACCGCTTATGACCTAATGCAACTAATTTAAAAATTTTTATATAAATTAATTAATCATTATTGGCATAATATAAATTTAAAAAAAAA